>NW_007259400.1:126035-235368 GCF_000164805.1 Carlito syrichta
GGACTTGGAGGAAGCTTTCTCGGCCCAGCTCCGCGGCGCCCGGTCGGCTCTTAAAGGGGCCGCGGCCTCCCGCCTCCCGCCCCGCGCTCGGGGCCTGCGGGGGCCTGCCGCCCGGATCCCGGCCCTCCCGGGCCCCTCCCTCGTTCCCTCATGCACGCTGCGCACGGGGCCCGGGGGAGCTGTAACGGGACCTGCGAGCCACCCGCCGGGACGAAACCCGATCTACTGAGACACGTCCGAGGGAGAACTGGGAGAGTGCAGAGCTGCCCCTGTGCACCTTGGAGTGAGGGATCGGAGGAGGGGCAAGTGGGTCCCGCGGCAGGTGCTCCTCGCCACCCAACACCCAGGAGCGTGGCCGGCGGGCCTGGGAGGCAGGGCCGCGAAAGATTCAGGATGGCGTCCTCAGGGAGGCCTTATAGCCACCCTCGGAGCCCAGGACTCACTGTGGGAACAACATACCCGTGGGTCCATCCCTCACAGCCGAGTGTCCTGCCAAAGGCCTTTACCTGAACCCAGCTAAGATATAACGTGTGGACACATATCCTCCTAAAATGTGACTGTCCTTGTACATTTCATTAGAAAAAACTTGAACACCTTTAGGCTTAGGATTGCCAAGTGTGTCCATCAGCGATGGAAATCTGGGAATCGGGAAAATTCGACAAGAAGCATTGTATCATTATTGACTCTCAAAAATGAGCTCCTCTGAGGTTCACAACAATTCAACAAGAAACATTGTATCATTTGTTCTTGGCTCTCACATAAATGATCTCCTTTGAACTTCACAACAACTGCTAAGGCAGACATTGTTCCCTCCCTGTGCAGAAAGTGATGCTCAGGAGGTAAGGAACAGAGCAGACCATAGGGTTAGTCATGTTTAGCAGAACTCAGGTCTCCAAGCTGGATCTGTCTGTCCATACAGTCTTCTTAGCAATCTAGTTCACCCAGTGGGATCCTTAGGACCACATCTTGTGTTTCTCTGCAAAGGGATTTGCTCCCATGTGGATACACTTGAATGGAGCTTGAATTGCCTAGGTTGGCATGATAATACATGGGAGATTAAATTCATGGGTTTTGAGAGTTTTTATAAATCTTAGCACATTCACACATTCAATAATGATATCAGTTGTCTTCTGCATGGAGAAGGTCACTGGCAACACAGGAGCGTGTAACCCAGGTCGATGTAAAGAAGATGCATATTAGACAGTATAATTTGGTTGCAAATCCAATACAAACTGATTTGTATTTAAATAAGCCAAAGATAGAATCGATTTCCTCATGAAATCAGAAGAGCCAAACAGCCCTCCACGGGGGAGAGGCTGAAAGCAGAAACTCTGGTGTGTCCTCGGGGGTCATTCTTCTCCATCTACTGGCTCTGCATTCCCCAGTGTGGCCTCCTCTCTAAAACCAGCGCTCCCCAAATAGGGCACTCTATCCTTCTTGCAGAGATGAGGAACAGAGTCCAGGGGAAGTCAAGCAAGTTGCTTCAGATCACATGCTTAGAAAATAGCAGGGCCTGGTTTAGCACCCAGGTAGCTTGACTTGAGTCTCCACAGCAGCTGCTGCTGGCATGGGCGGTACCCAATGGGCAGACCAAACAAATGAATACTGAAGTCATGCAGGGATGCGCAGCCTTCCCTCTACTGTTGGGCATTACATGGACACATGGAGCAGCCTAGAGCAGAGCCTCGGCTGAGGACATCACTTTCCATGTTGCCAGCCGTCTTCCTTCACAGCTCTTTGTTCTTCATGGCCACTCCTGCTCTTCTTCACACCACAAAGTCCCTTTCAGCCCAGCTCTAGCTCCTCCCCAGGACCGACAGCCCCACCCACTGTCCTGGCTTTGAGTATCCCCAGATGGACAATGAAGAACACTCAGACTCTCCCAATCTCACTCACAAGAACACTGGAGTCAGGCCTTAGGATGGCCAGGCCATTGTGAGTGAAGGAAGAGATGAAACTGGACATTTTTGTGAACAGCATTGTGCAATCCATAAAAGCTTTTATGACCCTACACTAGTCATTCCAAAAAGAGTTTAGTGCTTCTGTGTCATGCTTATTAAATAGCCACGTTCACTATTCAGCCTTATCACAGCATACATAGATCCAACTGAGTATATTTTAAGAAGTGATGTAAAAGAACACAATTGCAGCACATAGTCATCCATGCCCAGTTGATTCCTAAATCAATATTTCATGTCCCATGGTACCTCCTGGGCAGAAGACAATAAATAATTTGCCTTGATTGAGTAATGCTAGAGGATTCTAGGCCCCAAGCTGATCTTCTGGATTTGTCCGCTGGATGGATAAATATTGCCTGTGATGAGATATTTTCCATGTGTTATCCAATAGCTAAGCAAGTCTTGCAGGAGCCATTGATGAATTGTTATACAGAGAACAATAATTCTGACCAGTATTACTATTATTATTACTATCATTATTATTTTGAGTCAGAGTCTCAATCCGTCACCCAGACTGGAGTTCAGTGGCACAGTCACAGTCACCACAGCCTCAACCTGCTGGGTTCAGGTGATTCCTCTACCTCAGCCTTCAAAGTAGCTGGGATTATAGGCAAGGTCCATCACACTCAGCCAGTTTTTTAATTTACTGTAGTGATGAGGTCTGATCATGTTGCCCAGGCTGGTCTCAAATTCCTGGGCTCAGGCAATCCTCTCACTTCGGTCTCCCTAAGTGCTGGGATTACAAATATGAGCCACCATGCCCAACCTAACCAATATTATTAAGCTGCCCTGCCTTGTGGAAAGTATAACTAAAATGTCAGGTACTATCAGGTATTTATTGAACAAAGAATGATAATGTTGGATCCATTCTCATATTTTGCACTATCAAAAATATTTTCATCTTTCAGCCAGGTTCGGTAGCTCAGCCTGTAATCCCAGCATTTGGGAGGCTGAGGCAAGTGGATTGCCTGAGCCTGCAGTTTGAGACCTATCTGGGCAAACTTGTGAGACCTCGTCTCTACAATAAATAAAAAATTAGCTGGGCAGAGTATCGCGTACCTGTAGTTCTAGCTACTTGGAAGGCTGAGGCGGAAGGATTGCCAGAGCCCAGCGGGTTGATGCTGGGGTGGCCGTGAGTGTGCCACTGCACTCCAGCCTGGGCGATGGAGTGAGACTCCAACTCAAAAAATAAAAAAAATTAAAATTAAAAAGATATTTTCACCTTTCAAGTAATTATCTATAACAAGCACTATTTACTAAAAAGAAAAATTAATTGGGCTCAAGGTTTTGAACTTTTACCTGGCCAGGGGGTGCTGCTTCTGTCTATTCCTGCAATTTCCTTTTAAACTTCAGATTCTCACCTCAAGTGCAAATCCAGAAAAAGTCTGCTGAGTGTTTAAATGACTATTACAGAAAATGAAAAACCATCAGAAGATGTTAAGCAGAACATGATCCAATTTATGTTTGGTGGAAAACAGAGGACCTGGAAGTCAGACAAAATTCCTGCTTAGTTCATTCAATCCTGGTTTCATATAGGAATGTATCCATGCTGAAGATGTGATAAGAAAGGGTGATGCCACCCTGGTGAAGACACAAAGGTAGAAAACAGGAATTGGATGATAAGAATGGAGAGAAAGAGGGTTTGATTAGCATGAAGAGGCTTCCCAGGAGCATTAGATGTAAGGTTAGAAAGACACGGGAAGGAGCAGTGATGGAGGGAGAACGTGAGAGCCAGATGGAGGAGCTTGGGTCTGGTACACGAGAGATAACCTCTTGATCCTTGAGCAGAGGAGTCATGTGCATAAGATTGCACTTGACAGTTGTTATTCTGACATCTTTATGTATAAAGACCAGGAATGGGAAGTGATTGAAAATTGGGAAAGATCCAAAGGAAAGATGTCAGCATAAGTCATATCAGGTTGAATTTAAGTGAAACACCATATCCTAATACATTTGTTAAATATCCCTACCTTTACATAGGTTTGTCCAAAGTGTGAACTACATGATTGCCTGATGTCCAGTCTTACTAGTTTACTGTTCCATGAATTTGAGGTGGGAACAGGCCATATGACTCAGGGGCCAGTCAGGCTACCTGAAAAGATGCCCTGTACCAAACAGAAGGAATGGCATGTGAGAAATGAATTTACACTACTGCCAAAGCAGCTGATAGCCAAGCAGGGCATGGGAAAGCAGTTCAGAGATGAGCCAAGCAGGAAGCCACTTCCTGCTCTAGGGTTGGCAGCTAACAGAGAGGAGGTTCTGTCAGCAGAACCCAGAGACTGGGCCCAGCAGGAGCTAGAAGCACAGCATGGACTGCAGTTGGGAGCAGGGAGAGCGAGGAGAGAGGGACTAGGGGAGTTGTCCAGAGAAGGCCTGGGACTACACTGTATATGGGGTTAGAAAGGAGAGAGAGAGAGAGAGAGAGAGAGAGAGAGAGAGAGAGAGAAGAAATCGGCAGAGGAAGGGGGGAGGAGGAAGAGGAGAAGGAGGAGGACAGAAAGAAGGGAGGAGAGGATGAGGAAAAGAGGGAGGGAGGTAAAGAGAGAGAAGAAGCAGGAGGAGGGGAGGGAAAGAGAGAAAGAAAAAGAAAGAAAGGAGAGAGAGACAAAGAGGGAAAGAAGAGAGAGGGAGAGAGAAAGAGGAAGAGAGGAGAGAGAAAGAGAAGGAGGAGGAAAAGGAAAGAGGGAGACAGGAAGAGAGAGAGAGGGATCCCTACCCCTCAAGCCCCCTGCTACTTTTCTTCCCTCTTCCATGGGTCAACCATGTCTAGTGCTAGTTGAGCTGACTAGAAGCTGGTTAGCCAGGGAAAGGGCAGGGAAGTATTTGGGAACCAACCCAATAACTGGCCCAGCAGGTCTTTCCTAGTGGGCTTCTACAGTAATTCATAAATTGGGATTTTTAAAGAGTCACTAGTAATTCAAATTTAGAAAAATCACCAATTATGTTTCCAATTCAGTTCAGTATATTGACAAAAATGATTTTCCCCCAGTCTAGGCTAAATTCATGCTTTGCTCAAGAGGAAACACTTCTACATTTGAACAGCGAAATATAAGCTTTTTCCTGATTACCAAAATAACCACTAATTTCCATCATCATTTGAGAAATACAAAAACTCCTAGTCTTACTCAGTCATCAAACTCAAATTAATAGTTTTGTTTAGCTATGATTGCACAGTACCATGAGGAGCACATCCAAAAATCTTATTAATATTGAATACCAAAGTTGTCTAAATACAATGTTATCTGATAATACCTCATTTATTTTATATGCTGTAATTTTAGACACTAATCCATGGATTTGTGATGAAAGGTTTTAAAGACTATCTGAATTGAACATTATGATTTCTTTGTATAAAAATATTTGAGAAAGCCTTTAATATTTTGCCATATGTATACGTGAATAAGTGTAATATTTTTTCAATATCAAGAAACTTGATTCAATTCATATTTTTTCTTCAAAAGTGTGCAGTCTTTTAAATGCATATTTGTTATAAGGGTTTTTTTGAGTCATTCATTCTCAATGGTAAGTTACAACTTTTTGCAATTACCATCAAACTCCTTTTTATATCATCAGAATATAAGTAGAATGAAGAAAATATATGTTATATGTGGACCTCAACATATCTCACAAGTCTTGAAAAGAGTAATCTCATAACAAACAAAAAGAACTATCAATTTACCAGATACACAAAACTTTTGGCACTTGATGCCCACAAAATGGTGGTATAGACAATGTGTAGCAGCTTAAGTTGGTCATGACCAATACCAAACCCAGTGAGTTTCAGTAAGCTGCAAGTCTCTCAATTGAAGAAGCATTGCCGACTCTTTGAAGGACTAGGACAGGTGCTAATTAGACCAAGGGTGACCCTGATTCAAGGACAGCCACATATAGGCTAGTTGATGACCCGTGACATAACCCAATGTTCAAAGCTAGTAAAGACTTTGGTGATCAGCTAAACCAATCAAACTGGTTGCTTCTAGAATCTAGGCTGGATGAGAGAAAGGATTGACTGCTTGGTAGTGAGAGAATCAAACAGCCAAACCCTCAAAACCCTGGGGTCTCATGAGAAAGAAACAGGCCCTGTTGAAGCTGCCACAGATCTTCACTGACCCCAGTGCCAAACTACAGATAGTGTAACAGTGACAATTCCCCCAGCCAATCATTTTTTATTACATTGTTCTAAGTGAGACCAATCTTGAAAATCAAAAGCAACTAACTCTAGCAAAGAACACAAATATAAATAAACTCAAGAAGAGATACATTCATGAACAATAAGTCATAGACCTGGGGGTTTTAAAAGACGTTTACCAGAATGAATACAGGACCCACTGACAAAACACTGTACTATAACTGGAGTAACTCGGCAGGCAGGAGAAATGCTTGAATGCATCTCTCAAGGGAAGGAAGTTGAAGGTTGGCTTTCAGGCTGCAGTGAGGCTATCAGGCATGGGAAAACCCAGCATAAGAATGGAACCAAAGCCTGTGACTTTTCTGCACTCCAGAAAAGATGAACAAACCTTTCCTTCTCAGATAACTGCATTTGGGGGTTGCAAATATGGCCAACATACCCAGAGGCAATGAAACTGCATTCTTGAGAGGCAGGAAGAACTCCGCAGAAGAGCATTTGGATTCTACTATTGGGGCTCAGAAAGCAATAGCCTGAAGTACAGCAATTGGCACGCTCTGGACCTTGAACTAAAGGAGACTAGCTGGCCTCAGAAGCAGCAGGTCATCATCTGGCCTTCTACTGCTCTCCTGTCTCCTGCCTCTCTTTCTCTTCCAAAGCAAGTTATAGAAACCAGAATTCTCCTTCTCCAAGGTGGGTCATGGAAATTAGAACTTCGCTTTCCCAAAGCCAGTCAAAAAACCTAGAAATCTGATTCTAGCTTCTTCCCACCATTCATTCATTCTTTCTTCCTTTCTTTCTTTTTTTTTTTTTGGTCAGAGTCTCACTCTGTCACCCAGGCTGGAGTACAGTGACACGCTCACAGCCGCTGCAGTCTTGACTTGCTGGGCTCAGGTGATCCTTCCACCTCAGCCTTCCAAATAGCTGGAACCACAGGTGTGTGCCACCACGCCTGGCTAATTTTTGTGATTTATTGTAGAGATGAGGTCTTGTCATGTTGCTCAGGCTGGTCTCAAACCCCTGAGCTCAGGCAATCCTCTCGCCTCTGCCTCCCAAAGTGCTGGGATTACAGACTTGAGCCACCACGCCCGGCTTCTCCCCACCTTTCTATGTGGAGCTGGCAATAAAGAAACTTCTTAATAAATCTTGTCTGACAGTAGGTCACAAGACACTTGTCCCCAAGTAGCCGGTCCTGTACCTGAAAGGAAGGTGTGCTACACAGAAAGGCCAAGAAGAATCTGAACAGACGAGCATTGTTGGATCCGCCCACCCTCCACTTAGTCTTTTACCATTATTTTTTTTACCATTTTTGCCCAGTCACATTTCTAAGCATTAAAATGTGCAGTTTTCCCTGGGTCTTCATGTCTGAAGGCTCCCGTGTCATGTAAGACTTTGAATAAATGTGTTATGCTTTTCTCTTGCTAACCTGTCTTTTGCTATAGGAGTGTAACCCTGGTCATGGGTGAGGAAAGGTGCTACACTTCTCTGCCCTGCACTACTGTAGCACAGTTTATGCTGTGGTACCTCACATGGCCCCCCTCAGGACTAGATGCTCATCCTGGGGAACGCTGAGCAGCTGAGGCTCTCTTCTGAGCTGCTGTTCAGGAGTCAACCTGATGGAATAGAACCACTCAAGATTATGCCTTATCCGGAGGGCAGCTCACGTGCCTGCGTGCAATAAGTGGTAGTGGGGGAGGGGGGTGGAAACATTGGAACCCCTTGCTTGAAGGTTCATCCATTCTGAATGATCATCCTGGGCATCATGGACCTTGTTGCAAATATGTCCCCATGCAACTCCCTTCTCTGTACAATCCTACTTACCTTCCACACAAGAATGGATTTTGAGCACGTTTGCCAATATACACTTCTATATGTGAATCTCCATCTCATAGTACATTCTCCAAAAGCCCAATCTGAGACATCAAGTAATCAAATAACTCTGTTAAGAATTCGAAGACACAACACATTACCTGGAAATGAGGGTCCAGGTAATAACTAATCATTCAACCTGAAGAAAATATGATGGGCGAATAGTTGAAGGAATAGGTATTGTAAATGGCTCCAGTTATTTAAAGAAATAACCAAAAGGACAGATTAGCAGAAAACAGAGCCACAGAAGCTCAGCTGTTACTAACTTAGTAATGGTGGCTCATATGGGCCTGGATACAGAGGTCAATCAAAACGTCTATGGCTTGAGTTCCTGAAAGCAGGACTCCTGAAGATGTGGAAGAGTCAACCTGAGCTTCCAGCTTTCAAAAAGGAAGCCACTGCCATAATGTCTCATATTCTACCTAGAAAGCATCATTTGATTTTTGCATTCTGCTTCATAGCACATCCGTATTGTTTTAATGAAAATATGTTTTAGATAGCTTTCCATCAGGAAAGTGTTTTCTCACCATCTCTTCAGCTAAAGGGTGACATGCTAATCCCAATAGTCTTTCAACTTCATCCTGGATATTTCTCTCCACTGCCCTGTGTTTACAATTGAGGTTACAACTTGGGAAATTAATCATCTAATTATGTGTATACAAATAACAACACTATTTTCTTTACAACTTTTTGAGCTAAACCAGAGTACTCCGAGAGGAAACACCCATTCAGATGTTTGGCAAATATTTATTGAGTTACATCTAGGTCCAAGATCTCCAGAATGTGGTCACAAGGGCATTTAGTACACATTTTCATACTACTATTGGTGAAAGCATCAATACTCTTTCTCCTGGGAGGTCATGTCACTTCTGACACATGATGACCAATAAGAGTTTTGATCCACTCATCAGTTTCATGAATGTCTTAGAGAATTACTCAGAGGATATTTTCAGGAAAGAAAGATGGCTGATGAGAGCACTGTGTATTCATTTCTAAGTCTATAATTTTCATCAAATTTGAGAACTGAGTGGTTATCCATCGAGTCAATTCTCTTTACCCAACTCTCAAACTTCATTTTTATTATAGCCATTTTTGCTACATGTAATGAAAGCTCCCACAGTTTTGCCTTGAAGGTACTGATTGCAAATAAGAATTCACACACACACACACACACACACACACACACACACACACACACACACACATATATGTTTGCCTAGCCAAATTTTTTAACCCGTCCTTAAGTTATAGTTAAGATGAATGATGAATTCATTTTTCTCTTCTAAGGCTTTGCTTGTGGTCCTGATATCTTCTTTTTAATCTTTCTGTCCTTTTTTTTTAAATGAGGTAAAATAAACATTTAATTTGGAGGAAATTTGTCCTTTACCTTGTGCATCTGTGCATCTGTGTAGTTGGCTAAATTTTCAAAATTGCTTCTCGTTTTATTACAAATGACCTCATCTTAAATCACTGACTTGTAGTTTTAGTATTCGTATCAGCCGGGTTTCTAGAAAGAATCAGATGGTCTGCTTGAACTGAGTTAAGTGACGAGACTTTAATAAAGGAAGCACTTATAGGTGCGGGCATTTTAGGCACCTGAGCAACAGTGGGTATAGCACTTCAGAGCCAGCAAGATGGGGAGATGCTCCCTCCCTCCACAGACTGATACAGAAAGGGCCACCAGGCACATGGTGAGCAGCAGCCTGGATGAGATGCAGCCAACCTGTAGCAACATGGCAGAATGAAAGATGGGGGATAACTACACCAGTCTCATATTCCCCACACCTGGTCTCCTACAGGCGTGATTCACTGGTCATGCCCCCTGGAAGGTGGAAAGCAGGAGGTCCCATGAAACTCCTAGAGCATAGAGTTAGGGTGTAAAAAGGGAAGAGGGATTTTGAAGGGACACAGGGATGTGTCCAGTGCATTGTTATTTTAATTTTTTTCTTACATATCTTATTCATTGGAATAAGACTACTGCCCTAAAAGGAGCATTTTAATGCTCCATTTGGCATTTTCATTATTTTCCCTAAGTATTGCTATAATATTTATATTCTTCTTATTATTATATCATATGCTGTATATTTAAAAGATTAAAGCCAGGTGCTAGACTCATGTCACAGTATGAATATATAAAGTCTCAGACTTGTGAACAGTTTACAAATGACATTTATAATTGACACTCATAAACAGGCAGTTAGAGAGCCTGCTTCAGGGCATGGTTCACACCGGCAGTCCTGGCACTTTGGGAGGCTGAGGTGGGAAGATTGCTCAAGACCAGGAGTTTGAGACCAGCCTAGGCAATGTAGTGATACTTCATGTCTCCAAAAATCAAAAACAGTATCTGGGCATGGTGGCACACACCTGTAGTCCTGGATACTCAGGAGGCTGAGGCAGGAGGATTGCCCACATACAGGAGGTCAAGACCATGGTAAGCTGTGTCCATGCCCACTCCAGAGTGAGATTCAGACACACACACACACACACACACACACACACACACACACACACACACACACACACACACACACACACACATCATTGTATCATCTCCCAGCAGCCCCAAGATAACTTTGATCCTTTGATCCTTATACAGTTGATCTCAGAAAGCGTTGTACAAAGCAATCAGAATACCATTATAATGGCACACCAAAACTCTAAATGCCCTTTTTATTCCCAAATAAAGGATACTATGGACAGGAAGGGGGTCATTTTGAAGATGTAAAATGCTGGTGATAGTAAAAGTACATCTGAGCTCAATTACACTCAGCGAATTCACCCAAAAGGCTGAGGCCAGAGTCTATGAAGCAAGTCCAGAGTCACAACTCAAAAAGGGATGGAGCGTCCAGCTCCAACCAACAGCTTCAGTTCCAATCAAGAGATTAGAGAACTGCTGATGTCAAACCTGACTGTTAGCAGGTCCAAAGCTGTGGCACAGACAATGCCATTAAAACAGCTAAGAGAAGAAGGGGTTAACAGAAAGCCCTCTGAGTGTAGAATGAGGAAAAAGAGAAGGGGATGGAGAACTTGGCCTGCTGGGCCCTAACATAGGCCAAGACAATGGTGCCAGAAGATTCAGTCGTCTCTTGTCTCTTCCGAGGCTGTTTTTCTCGGTGGGGGAAGAAATCTCTCAAGCACTCTTAGCTGAAGAACCCTTCATTAAGGAAACTTAATTCCTCCTTGTTTGTGCTTAATATTCACCAAGTAATCTTGACAGTAGGTTGCATTTCCATGTTTGCCTCAGGGAGAAAATGTGGATCCAAACACCACTTCACAGACATATCATCTAAGCTCCACCTTGGCGCTGGATATGGGGGTTAAAGACACAAGATACTGAGCCGGACGAGCTGATCGCCGGGGTCCTGGGCCATGTTCTGCCACTTACGACCTGTGGGATCTTAGGCAGGTTACTCACCCTTCCTGCATCTCAGATTCCCAGTCTTAGTGGGAATTAATCATGAGAATTGACATGAGACAGAAGACGTTTGAACAGTGCTTTCTGATTTATACTTAAATTTTAGTAAACTTGGTTGACTTGAGTCAATTTCCCCAGACCACTTTTTGGGGGCACTGGAAAGGCTGTATGTCTATACACATAACCTAAGAACTGGCCTCTGTGAATACCTAAGGGACAGAATCCCTGGAAAGTACCCCTAGACAATGCTACCATTCTGTTGCGTGCAGGAAAGGAGGGTATGGAGTGGGGTGGGCATTGCTTACCTAAGGCAAATTCCTACAACTTTATGGCCAAGAAAAACATCCCTCCACACCTTCCAGCTTAGGACAATAAGAGAATTGAGTATGGCTGTGTATTCCCAGCATCTAGCCTTTCACCTCTGACTTTCACCATGATAGAAAAAATTCAAACTCAAATGAGAGTCCCTGAAAAAAAAATGCACTGTACCCATAGGAAGTTTTATTGTTCTAATCACATTGCCCAAGGACTCATACTCCCAAGAGCAAAGTTCAGCCTTTGAGGAAGTCCCTGGGTAGAGGTGTGCCTGTCATCGGCCTAACCTGCCTCCTGTCAGGGAAATAGAAAACTAGACCAGGATGTCAAAGTCTGGTTCAGAAAGTGAATGTGATATTGGCTCTCATGGAGGGGTAGGGACCTGGTCAATTCAGCAAAAGGAATCTAGGTAGAATTGAGGTAGGGTAACCAGCACAGGTTAGACCCAGATTGATAAATTTCCCACAGGCAGGTTTTAGGAAGCATTCAGACATTTTTAAAATTACATTTTACTTCAGGCCAAGCTGCAGCCTGCCCCACCCCCTCAGCAAATCCAAAGAAAACCCCAACAGATGTAAGAACAGGAAAATCCAACCTTTCAATTCATGGTTTTGCATAAAAATCACTAAGAATCTTTCAGGTTTAATACCCCTCCTTAACTAACAAAAGCCATAGAAGTGATCATAAAACCACCTTTTAACTCTTGAACTTGTGAACTGGAAATGTCTGGCAGGTCTCCTGCAAAAGACAAAGTAGTCAGGAAAAGACCATCCCTCCCCTCCCCTCTTCCCAACATCTCTGGAGGGATGGTTACCTGGGTTCCACCACTAAGTAACTATATCTAGCTTGTAGTTGAGAGCAAAAGTGCATTTTTTCTTTCTTTTTTGAGAAACTTGTCCATGGCAGGTCCTTTCTGCCTTGAATCTTCCTTTTCCCTTCTCTTCTGCTCACTAATAAACTCTGTTTTAAAACTTTGCTGGTTAGGGCAACCCCTTCAGATTCCCTCCCACTGTGGGAGCTTCTCTGTCCGCTCAACAAATCCTGCTTTCTCACTTTCTGACTGTCTGTGTCCCTCATTCTTCCTGGGCATGAGACAAGAACCTTGACCCTGAAGAGCTGCAACCTGAAGAGCTGCAGAAGATCATCGGAGCTGAAGAGCTGTGTACCCCAGAGGTTAGCTTGTCAGCTGACAGAGCTGGCTGAACCAAGAGAGCTGCCAGATATTTCTTTAAAAGAAGAAGAAAAAAATACTTTGCTGGTTGCTCTGAAAAATTATTTCAGGGTCAAGTCAAAGAATCCACGGGTTTGCGCCACACCCACTCTGCATCAGAACAGGGCAAGAAGCATAGGTGGGAACACTCCTACAGCAGAGCCACTCAGCTCTAGGGAGATGGCAGGTGCTCTGCAGTGTTGTGCCACGAGTCCAGACAAATTCTTACGACAGCTCTCAGAAAGGTCACCTTTCTGCACACACAAATGTGCATCCCCAATCGTAGGCCTAATAAGCGCCTCTGACCAGGTATGATCAACCCACTCTCTCCAAACTTCTCCTACAAGGTGCAAAATTACCAACAAAGTTTATACATGGGATGCTGTAAACCTAGCTTCTTCCATCACTCTCTGTCACTCCGCCTGACTCTGACTTCTGCATAACACTGTCACTTTCCCTGAAAATGTCTCCAACCAAACCACTTTACCTAGATTTAGCTCTCTGTCTCCCAGACGATAATCCTGCCATCATGCCCCACCTCTGCTCCCGGACACTGGCCATCTGCTCATGCCACCGCGTTGATGCTCCTGCAGATGTTGTGTGCTCACCTCAAACGCCACACCAGTCAGAGACCAGGCAGGAAACAGATGGTGCATTCAAAGGGTTAATTGGAAAGGGTTACAGGTGGGGACAATTTGCAGGTGTGGGCAGGGTGAAGGGAATCCTGTTCAGAGATTAACAAGGTAGACACCTACTGCCTAGAGGCCTGGGGCAGTGAGAGGACAAGGCAGGAGCCACAGTGGGTCACAGCTGTGGGAAGATGCTGCCCCCAGGGTCTGTGACCACAGATGAAGTGGCATAGCCCACTCCCAGTGCTCAGGCTCTGGGGACACGAAATGTGCCAGATAACTGGGAGAACAGCCCCATTTCTCCATTCTTCTGTTGCCTTTCTCCCTTCAGAGCCTCTTATTCGCCAAATCCAACTTGAAGCCATGGATGAGGGAGTCCTGGTTCTGCTGTGAACCACAAAAGCCAGCTTCTCCAGGGCAGGGAGTGGGGCAGGACACAGAAAAACCAATGCATATGCCTCTACAGTTCTTTGGGGGCGTTTTTTGTTTGTTTGTTTGTTTGTTTGGAGCCAGAGTCTCACTCTGTCATCCAGGCTGGAGTGCAGTGGCACAATCACGGCTCACTGCAGCCTTGACCTTTTGAGCTCAGACAATCAGACTCAGCCTCCTGAGTAGCTGCAAATACAGGCACATGCTACTCAGCTAATTTTTGTTATTTTTGTAGAGACGAGGTTTGCTGGTCTCAAACTCCTGGGCTCAAGTGATCCTCCCAACTCGGCCTCCCAAAGTGCTGGGATGACAGGAATGAGCCATCGTACCTGGCTTGTGTGTGTGTGTGTGTGTGTGTGTAAAAACCTCTATGGTTCTTTTTAAAGTAACCCTTACTGATTGCCTTTACCTTGATTATAAAAATAATATATGTTCTTGCAGAAAAACTTAAAAATACAGAGACATGAGCATAAGAAAATAAGAGTAACCCATAACCCTGCTATCCAAAGCTAACTCCCAAGAACACACCATCAGCATAATTGTGGGCTCAGTTTTTTTACATTTAATGGAATAGCAGGAATATTTCCCTGTGCCACTAACTAGCATTTGAAAATATATTTTTAAATGACTGCATAGATTGTCATCTTTTGGATACACCAAGATTTATGACACCATTCCTTTAATACTAACATTTAGATTATTTCAATTTTTTACTATTATACATAATATTGAGATTAATACTACTATCCGATTATTTTCAGTGGATAAAGTCTTAGGAGTGAGATGACTGAGCGTAACATTTCATAAGTATTAGAGGGTCCCATACACGCGAGCGCACACACACACACACACACACACACACACATATATAGACAAGTTACACACGCCCTGCAGAGTAGAGGTGGGATCTCCAAGCCCTTACCTCCTGAGAGAGCCAATCTGACCCTTCACTTTGCTACTGTCGTGTAGAATAATGGTAATAAGCTACGCAAGAGCAGAGATATAAATGCTGTGGAGAGCAGGCCAGAGGAAGAAACGCTGGTTACAGAGGAGGGAAAGAAAGGAATCAAGGCGCATCTGGTTTCATTTAGAATCTCTGGGATCTGGCACATCCTCTAGCACTAAGAAAGTGCTCATCGTGATTGCCAAAAAAAGGTGTGCAGTGTTTGGAGCTTGCACATGTGATGGAGGGAATGGAGGGAATGCACTAAATTGAGAGGGAAACAAACCCACCCCATATCTCTCCTGTAAACCAAGCCAGCCCTTCCCAGAACTTCACCACTGGCATCACATGTAACAGTACAGAGTGGCTAGCCCAAACTACCTGAGTTGGAATCCCAACTCCACCATGTACTAGTGTGTGACTTTAAAGTAGTCATTTTTAGAAAGAGATACAGCAGGACTAGTTTCCCAAAACAAAATTTATAAGGCCAGGACTTCACTGGCAAGATGGGATGTAGTAAGTAGATGGCCAAAGCCAGTGAGACCAGCTAAGATTAAGATGGTGCTGAAAACCACCTCTCTGTACCCTTTTGGCTCATTTAATGCTAATTATAATACATTAGCATGCTAAAGACACTCCCACTAGTGCCAAACAGTTTACAATTACTATGGCAGCTCCTGGAAGTTACCCTGTATCATTTTAAAAAGGAAAGAAACTTTGATTCTGGGAACTCTCACGCCTTTCCCAGAAAACCCATGAGCATTCCACCCCTTGCTTAGCATATAACGGAGAGTGAAAGGACATAACATGGATTTAATATACCCAATATTAACAGCCATTTTAACATTGCCTAAATCTCATTTTTTTTAGTGGTTCACTTAACTTACCCTCTAATCACTAGCCAAGGTTTCTCAGCGGTAGCTACAGATAATTGTTTTACAACTCCCCTCCCCAGTTTGTTTTGTACTAATAAGTTTTCTATTTCAAGTATTTGTGTCCACCCATAAGACTCAAGTTAATCTAATCAGCTCTTTGTGCTTCATGACACAGACAGACCACACTATCATGCAGAAATCATGTGACTAACCCACCCATCTGCCTGCTGTCCATCACCTGACGTCAGTACCTGTATTTACCTGCCCCTTCATGATGATGTGGAGCAGGCCACCATCCAATCACCTTACTGACCTTCTCCCATCAAAGGAAAGGATTAAAAGAACTAAACCACAAGCAATCAGTCATCATTGCCACCATTGCCTTACTAGACTCTGGTGTGGCCATATGCTCTTTGAACTATGGTTGTCGCCATGTTTCCTGGCTTTGTCTCCTTTCCCTACCTTGGGGAAGTGAATCTCCTTTCTCTCTCTAATTTATTTTCTAAATAAACTATATTTTCTAATCTAACTTCTGTGCAATTCGTTGCATCTTTCATGTAGCATCAGATTGCACACCAGACACCCATACCCTTGTGGGCCTGACCTAACATTCTGGAGGCCCTGCTGGGAGTGTGCCCTAACAAAGAAATAGCTCTACAAGCAAACCCCAGCAGTGAACAGCTGCTGTTCCTCCTACAAACCAGCCCAGGCCACTCCTCCTGTGGAGTACCCTGCTCTCTGTCATTTCAATCAACTTACCTTCATTTTCCAATTGAGACCACAGCAATGCATGTGTGTATCTGTGTCTATGGATCTGCTTCTTTAATAAGACTTTTTGTCTCCTACTTAACGGTTTATGCTTGAATTCCTTCCTGGGTGAAGCCAAGAATCAACTTGGCCTCTTGGGCTGAGTTCCAGTTCCTTGGTTTGCCTGCATCAACTTTCTTGGTGACTCTGGGGGAACCCCAACTTTAGGGTCCCCTGGCCTGTGTCCGTTTCAGTCCTTAGGTTTTGATTTCCTTAGACTTTGATTTCCTTGTGTGTATTGGGGCAATTAATGGTTCCCATGCTGCTGTGAAATTACGGCAAATGTAGTCACTTAAAACAACACAAATACATTATTTTCAGTCAGAAGTCTGAAAGGGTTCTCATAGGACTAGCACCAGAGTGTTGGGAGTGCTGTACTCTTGGGGGCACTAGAGGGGACCTCTCTTTCCTGCCTTCTGCATCTTCTAGAGGCTCATAACAGCCTTCCCCCAACCTCTGCTTCCATCTTCCATCGGGGACTCTGACTCTGACCCCCTTTCTCCCTCTTGCAAGGCCCCTCTGATGACATTGGGCCCACCAAAATAATCCAAGATCATCATCCCACCTCAAGATCCTTCACATAATCACATGGGCAAAATCTATTTTGCCACAGAATGTAACACATACACAGGTTGTAGGGATTAGGACATGGACAGCTTTAGGAGACCATTATTTTGTGGACCATACCACTCCATAAAATTGTTACAAAATCATACAGGACAATAAACACGTTATCTTTGAAAACTGCCTACCTCAACACCTGACATATAAGAAATCGGCAATTAATGTCGGCTACAATTTTTACTAACCTTCTCCCTCCTTTCTTCCTATTCCTTATGCTGTAGACTCTCCATGTGTTCGGTTTATCCAGCCTCCTTCTCGTCCTTCCTTTTTGAGGAAGAATTTTACAAAGGAGAAGGATCTGACATAGGTGGAATTAATGTGTTCTGTTTTGATTGAGTTGAGTTTGAAGTGCTTTCTGCGCAAAGGGATGATAGTGTTTAGTGGGCAGTTGGGAAAATTGACTCAGGAGATACTTTGGGCTGAATCTGGGTGTTGGAATTAGCAGGATTTGATGGGCCTGATAAGAGAGCATAAGAAAACAAGATGAGAGAAGATTGGTGATGAATCCTGTGGAGCAATGACATTTGAAGCGAAGGAAGAGGGAGAGGGCTCTCCAAGAAACCTCTCAACAAAGGAACAGAGGCACAAGAAGATCAAAAAAGAGAGACACCTCTGCAGCTAATGTGGAAGGGGATCCAGTGAAGAGAGATAAAGTCTCAGAACTCTCACAGGGATGGGAAAGAGAGAACTGGATGTGGCAAGTAAGTTGGTAGTGGTCTTTTTAGCAGCATTTCAGTTGAGTAGAGATTGCATAAACCTGATTTTAGTTGTCATATTTGTTCCATGTTTTCTATGATTTGCAGGAATGACTGGTGAGAAATACACAAAGGAAGGCTTCATAAAATGTGGCCGTTAAAGAAAGAGTAAGATGCGGTGGCAGCTTGACTGGTCAAAGCAAGGGGATATTGTTTCAAGGTGAAATGGGCTCACCCACATTGATTGACCCTGGAGAGGAACCAGTAGAAAAGCAGATACTATTGGTAGAAGCTGGAGTGTGACTCATGGAGCAAGTTCTCAAGAGAAATTGGGAGGAGGGTAGATTAAGCAAATGGCAGAGAGGGGCTGGTAGATAAAAATAATGGGTAGTCTGAATATAAAAAGGAAGGAATTTAAGGAAATTCCTGCCTGATTGCTTCTGTTTTTTTGTGAGGTTGAAGGTAAGATTGTCTATTGAGAATGAGGGTGGCAGCATGAAGTGTAGCTGGCTTTGAGCTCAAAAGAGCTATAGTTGTGAATAAAAAGGGGAAACAACTGGGATCATCTGAAGACTGCTAAGTGAGACTAAGATCTCAGTGAAGTTCAAGAACCATACATTTCCATGGAGTCCACCAACCTAGTTATACAGTTAACATGACTAGGGATTCAGTGAGTTCAGGGACCATACATTTCCATGGAGCCCATCAACATGGTTATACAGTTAACATGACTATGGACTCAGTAGAGCTAAGAATGAAATAATTCCATGGGAGTCCACCAGCATAGTTATACAGTTAACATGGCTATGGCCTCAGTGAAGTTCAGGAACCAAACAATTCACAGAGTGGTTATACAATTAGTGTGACTGGGGATTCAGTGGAGTTCAGGACCATATATTTCCATGAAGTTCATCAGCATGAATATACAGTGTTCTCTAACAGCAATCTGAGGACTAGTGTGACAGGTCAAATGGAGTTAGGGGGATCAGAGACTATAGCATCTTGAGAGGAGTGTCAAAATTAGCAATGAGATTCAGCTACTTCACCAACGAAGCCATTGGCTTGCCCATATCATTTCTGGATTTTCAGGTTGCTAGTAGCCTTCAATTTGGCCTCAGATACCCACTCACTCATCCATGCTCTAGACCTCAGTATCATTTCAAACTGCTCCCTCTCTGGCCTCTGAAATTTTTCTGTAACAATGACTCACACACTTCTTACCCTGTCCACTCCTTTCCAGTAACATTTCCTCTTTGCCTTCACCTTGACTCTAGACTCTCAATCTCCATTCTCCCCTCATCCCCCACTGCTTTTCTTTTGAATTCATTTATTTTTCTGGTCAGATTATAGTCTAAATTTAGCCTTTTCATACTCCCACTTTCATATTTTTGTGAATACCAGCAGAAATAGATATTCTTTTTCTTTCCCATGTCTCCCTCATACAGAAATATGCAGTTTGAGAATGAAGTGTTGGGTTCACAGATGTTTTGGAAGGTTCATATTATTTGAAATAATTCTGTCCTGGAAGGCCAGTTACATTGTGAGGGTGTTCACAGAGTTAAGAGTCTGTTCTTGAGTGGGTCCAACTTAGATAGGTTTTAGAGTCACTAAGTATAATTAAATTTTTGATTCTGATTAAGAGCATACTCCTCTCATCTCTAGCCTTAGATTCTGGTTCACTTCTGTTCCCTTAATTCGTATTAATTTCTCATCTCCACTGGGAGAACTGAAATCAGTTTCTAGACTGGGCGATGGAGTGAGACTCCAACTAAAAAAAAAAAAGGCAAGGTAATATTTCAATGGAACCCAGTGCTAAGTCAACTTGTGAGAATAAGATTTATCATACACTATGAGCCATTACCAGGTATGAGACCTCAGTGAGTGCTCAACTGAAAAAAGAGAACTTGGTAGACTTTAAAAAAAATTTTTTTTTTTTGAGTTGGAGTCTCACTCTGTTACCCAGGCTGGAATGTAGTGGCATGCTCACGGCCACTGCAACCTCAACCTGCTGGGCTCAGGTGATCCTTCCGCCCCAGCCTTCCAAGTAGCTTGAATTACAGGCATGCACCACCATGCCTGGCTAATTTTTTGATTTATTATAGAGACGAGATCTCACCAAGTTGCCCAGACTGGTCTCGAACCCATGGGTTCAGGCAATCCTCTCACCTTGGCCTCCTAAAGTGCTAAGATAATAGTCGTGAGCCACCCCATCTGGCCAAGAACATTTTGACATTCATTTGTAAAACTCACTTAATCTAATCCCACTTATCATTCTCATACTCTTTGTTTTCTAGGATAGAAAATGTTATTTGTGTTAATGGTAATCTGGAGGATTCTTAAGATGAAAAGAGTATAGCCTTTCATAATTCATATAGAGAAGGAGGAAGTTATCATGAAAAACTAGACAAATGTAAGTCTCTACATGACCTTGGGTAAGTTACCACATCTCTCTGACCTTAGTAAAAGGGGAAAAACATGCTTTCTACATATAATTCTTCTTAGAATGATATCAGATAGTGTCATAAAGTACCAAGGATAGCCCCTGGTGGTACTTCTGTGGGATTGTCTATTGCCAGCTCATCACCACCATCGCTACACCCTTCTAATTCTGGGAGCTACGTCTCCCAGAGTCCCCATCCCAGCACAGACCTGAACTACAGTTTGTCAGTGGGGATTAGATGTGGTAGTTTCCTCTATGTGGCCCTTTGCTGATCTCTTTGAGATTCTGCACCACTGTCGTTTGTGGTACTACTTCAATAGCTAGTTACTCATGGCTTCTAGATTCTTCTGTGAATTCTGATTATGCTACCCATGCTGGTACTCCAGAAGAATGGTTTGTGACTGTTTCTCCATGTGATGGTTGATTTTACATGTCAACTTGACTGGGCCAAGGGATGCCTAGATAACTGGTAAGACATTAATTCTGGGTGTGTCTATGAGAATGTTTTGGGATAGATCAGGATTTGAATCAATAGACTGGGAAGATCCACCCTCACCAGTGTGGGCAGGCATCATTCAACCTGTTGAGAGCCCCTACAGGTAGGGGAAGGACAAATTATCTCAGCCTGAGTGGGACATCCATCTTCCCCTGGCTCTCAGGCCTTCAGACTCCAGGACTTAGATCAGAAGCCTTCTTGGTTCTCAAGACTTTGACTTCAGATTGTGTTATGTCATCAGCTTCTCTGGTTCTTAGACCTTTAAACTTGGACTGAATTATACCACTGGCTGTCATGATTCTTCTGTTTGTAGACAGAAGACTGTGGAACTTCTTGGTGTCTGCAACTATGTGAGTCAAATCCCATAATAAATATCCTCTTGCACAGCTATATACATTCTGCTTGTTCTGTTCCTCCAGAGAGCTATGACTAACACAACCATTCTCCAGTTGTGAGCTTCCATCTCTTCATGCCCCCAGCTTGAGATGGCTCCAATTTCTTAACCAAACCTAGATTAGTACAGTGCCAAAACATCTCTATGAAAGTCAGTCCTACAATTCTACAACTCTAGGTTTGGAAATAATCTCACTAAAACATTTACTGCTTGCTTTTTTAAAAAGTTATTCTGGGTCTTATTTCTATACCATGTCCCAAGTTTCTCCACTAATTTGTAAAGGGAGATTTTATACTATATCAAAATGAAAGTTTTATATTTGTTTATTCATTTCTGAAAAACCTCAAACATCTAATAACTATTTTAAAAATGACTTTATTGGTATTTTATGTGCCTCTTCAATTAATCTGACAAACTGAAATTTACCACCATAGCCATCGCTGGTCTTATTATCCTAGTCCATGCCTCCCTTTATGATTTACTAAGGATGAATCTCCTGAGAAGAGGTTAACAATTAGATTTTTATCTATTTCTCCACAAATTACGCTGCTGCATACATTCACTAAAGCTATAATTCATGAATGAGAGTTAATGATATGGACACTCAATGTATTTTCTAATCTTGTAGGTAATTTTTGAGATGGATTTTGTTTAACAGTGTGAAGAAGCTATTTTTAGGGCTGTTAAGTCTTGTCCAAACTCCCTACTCGACAGCCAAGAACACCAGGGACTCAGAAACTGGGCTTGATGGTGGCAGGAACAGGGAGAGTCAGGGGCTGATAGTTGATTTAGGACTGAGGTGGAAACAAAGTCAGAAAACCAGAGCTGCAGTTACAGGCAGAGGCAAAGTGGCAACGGCTGACAGTGATTGAGCTCTGATATCTCAGTCCTGGTTCTAAGTGCTCTACCTATACTATTTGCTTAATCCTCAGTGGGTAGCCATAGTAAGTGCCTATTGTTATTAAACCCCCGTACCACTCAGGGCCCCAGCAGGACACAGAAAGCATGTGCAGACATAATCATGAAGACAATGTAGAGAAGAGACTGTTCACAGGTCTGTGGGTAGTGTTAAGAGAAGCCATAGGGTTGGTGAGATATCAGGAGCTAACAAAAGGGTGGGCTGCCCTAGGACTGCAGGGGTTGGAGGTAGGGGTACAATGTCACCAGAGTCAGGGATTGCTATCACCATGGAGAAAGAGGCTAGCGCTGGCGGGCAGTGGCCACTGGCAGCTCTGTGATGTTGAAAGACTAGGAGAGGATTCAGAAATGTGCCAACCTCTCTCACTTCTGCAACCCGTCCTCCACGGACTCAACCCAAGCTTATCTTGTTGATGCTATCTATAGGGGTTGGACTCCCAGGACAGAGGAAAAAAGGGTATGGGCTTTGTTTGGGGATGGGGGCCAAATAGAGGACAGCCAACATTACCCCCCCACCCCATGTTGCAAGTGAGGAATTCAAGGCTCAGAGAGGTTAAATACTTTCTCAAGCCACACAGCTAGAAAGAGGTGGGGCTGGGATTCGTGCCTTCACACTGAGTTAGTCTAAAGAGTAGCCTCTGGATGAATAGCATAAAACAGACAGAATCTGGATAGGGGAAGCCTGTGGCTGAAATTGTAGCTGACTTCATTAAAAAGAGCAGTTAAGTTCCAACAAATTCCCTGAGAAATAATCTTTTTTCTGTAATAATTCATTTCATTTGCAGAGAAATGCATTTTTCTATAATAATGCGCTTCATTTGCAGAGAAACTTGCACAGGACTTTTTAATTTTATGTGTTTATGTATGTATGTGTATATTTGAGTCAGGGTCTCACTCTCTGGCCCAGGCAGTGGCACAATCACGACTCATTGCAGCTTCAAGCTCCTGGTCTCAGGCAATCCTTCCACCTCAGCCTTCTAAGTAGCTGGGACTACAGGCAGGTGTCACTCCACCTAGCTAATTTTTTTTTTTTTTTTTTGAGTTGGAGTCTCACTCTGTCGCCCAGACTGGAGTGCAGTGGCCACTCCCGGCCACAGCAGCCTCGACCTGCTGGGCTCCGGAGATCCTTCTGCCTCAGCCTTTCCAAGTAGCTGGAACTACAGGCGCGCGCTACCATGCCCAGCTAATTTTTTTATTTATTGTAGAGATGAGGTCTCACCTGCCCAGGCAGGTCTTGAACCCGCGGGCTCAGGTGATCCACTCACCTCAGCCTCCCAAAGGCGCGGGATTACAGGCTGAGCCACCAAGCCCGGCTCACCTAGCTAATTTTTAAAAATTTTATTTGTAGAGTCAAGATCTCATTATGTTGTCTAGGCTTATCTCGAACTCCTGGGCTCAAGTGATCCTCCCACCTCAGCTTCCCAAAATGCTGGGATTACAGGAGTGAGCCACCATACCTGGCTCGGTTTGGTATTATATGTCTGCCCCACCTGACTGATCCTTCCTGCTGGCTGGTCTATGGACTGTGTCAACCTCATTGTCCTCTGACTTCTGGTTGGGTCTAGATGATGGGAGGCCCTGCAGGATATTGTAGGGTGAAAGGGGAGGTCGGGGTGTGCATTTCCTCAGTTTCTCAGCGTCTTTCTCTTGGGTGGCTCTCATTTGGCTTAGTCCCTGTAACAAAGACCACTGCTCCGAGGAGGTGGCTCTCTCCTTCGGCTGCATGTTGCACGCCAGCTTGAATAGCTGCTCCTACCTCTTCAGGCCTGGGGCGGCAATGGCTTCCACTCTCCACAGGCTCCAGTGTGTTTCCCTCATGCCTGCTGAGTTCCCTGAACCACACCTGCACCGTCGTAGACAGTCCCTTCACTAGACTTTTGCAATGGCCCCTGCTGAGCTTGCCATCTGTCTCCTGCCAGGACCATGACTGATACAGACAATCGAACCCTTCAGTCTAGGATGAGGAAAATTACACAAGCTGGGAAAACGCTTCTTCTGCCCACACACCTGTCCCCACTTTCCTCTGAAAACACCCAGCCATTGTCACCTGAACTCCACAGTGGAACCATTGCCCATCTCCTCTCATGGCATGGACTGTGGCCAGTGTCCCAGTGTCTATGCTGCAGACGGAGGTTCAGATGACAAGGCACACGCTTCAGCAGCTGGCCCTGAATTGAGAAAACAATACAAGAGAGACTATCACTTACTGTGTGTCACCACCAGGGAAACAGACAATGCGAGCAGGAATGAGTGCAGAGAGACAGGGACGTGAGGACAGAACAAGGAGTTCAAACAAGGAAGAAAAAAGTCAACACAAACAGGAGTGAAAAGGGGGAGATGGCAGCAAGGCCATTATTGACATCAAAATACAAGCCATTATAATGAACATTTGGAGACTGGAGGTGAGAGATAGCAAATCACCTACTGGGTACAATGTGCAAAGGTGGGGGTTTTGGATATACTTGAAGCTCAGATTTCCTCACCACTCTACAATGCATCCATGTTACCAAAAACCATTTGTACTCCTGAAGCTACTGAAATTTTTAGAAGTACAATCCATTTTATTTTTATTTTTATTTTTTTGAGTTGGAGGCTCACTCTGTTGCCCTGGCTAGAGAGTAGAGACACGCTCATGGCTGCCACAGCCTCGACCTGCTGGGCTCAGGCGATCCTTCCGCCTCAGCTTTCCAAGTACCTGGAACTGCAAGCATGTGCCACCATAGCCGGCTAATTTTTTTATTTATTGTAGAGCCGAGGTCTCAACAAGTTGCCCAGGCTGGTCTCATACCCCTGGACTCAGGCAATCCTCTTTCCTCGGCCTCCCAAAGTGCTGGGATTACAGGTTTGAGCCACCACACCCAGCCTGTAATCCATTTAAAATGAAAGAAATCTAGAAATAAAAGGTCTGTCCTTAAAAAAACTCCTGAGTCCACCAGAGGCCCAGGTGCAGTCTATGTTGACCCAACAGGTAAGGGAACCAGGACAGGCAGAGACCGGTTGACTGGGGCCATGACAGTAGCTTGAGGTCAATAGCAAAATGCATTCTCTTCGCTCCAGGTGGAAATCAAATATTCAATTCCTAATATGTTGATTAGACTCACCCTTCAACTAATTTATATGAATGTTCTGCTTTCCATACAGATATTAACATCATGTAGGCATAAATGGTAGCTGGATATCTTTGTAAAATGAGCTTGAAATTGTTGAAATAGGAAGAAACAACTGGGGTCTATGCCTCTCAATTGCTACATCCTATTTTTGGTCTTCCGATGGAACTCAATGAGGAAAAGTGAGATTTGCACACGAGACCCCAGGTGATCTGTATTTAAAAGCTCTTGCGTGTAGAGCAGCACGGTTGGAAGTGCACTTCACAGGCTGATGACATTATTTAATTATGCTGCTGTTTCCCGTGTTCCTCGTATTCTCTGAATGGTGTGTTAATACCCCGCCAGGTGGATGTGCCCAGGGACGGGCAGAGGGAGGGGCTTCCTGCAAATGTTCTTCCGCATTTAGCCAGATCACGCAGAAAAGAAGACTGATGAGAAATGATTACACCCACCAAAAAATCACAGCACAATGAGGGAAGATTAGGAAATTTAAAAGGCAAAAAAGAGTTTAGGGATCTGTTATATCTCTGGAGACTTTTGCTACCAGAGTTTCAATCTTGTGTTTAGGTTTTCATGTTCATGTTAGCAAATGAAAAGTTTAAAATAACATCAAACATAGCTTGAGTGAAGGGAATCTGAATATATGCATTCCATATTTTGCCATCTTTTAAGAATTTATCTCTAGCAAGACGTATTCTTATTGTTTATTTCTCAGTTTTCTAATCTCTAGTTTATTATGGTGTGTATATCTTGTTGGGCTGTATGGTGCCAATTAAAAAAATTCATACTGCAAGATGGATTCCTATTTTTTAATATAGCTGTTCTTATATCACATACTCTTCTTGATGTTTTTCATCTTTTTAGAGCCAAAATGGGGTGTAAACATTTTAAGAGCATTTAATTCCAACACATATATATTCTTCATCTGAAATTGGAATTGATTTCCATTTTGTGCTATTAAAATAAATGTACTATTCCCAGACATGTAAGGGCCTTCTGCTTGCTTGATTTCTCTTCTATATCATCTTTAGTTCATCAAGCAAACCATAGCTTCTCAATCATTTCAGGACATAATCTATTTTCTTTGCATTGTTATGAATATGAAATCGGATACCAGAATGACACTTATTTTTCTATCCTTAACCATCCCAGCATCTGAACTGAAAGTAAAGCCCCAATGGGAATTAGTCCTTATAATCATCTCCTGAGTGTTATCTTTAATTCCCTTCATTGGGCCACTGAAGCTATTTAATTTTCCCTTGTACAAACAATACTACAATATAATAGTAATAATAGTATAAAGAGAGATAGATCCTATTTTTAAAATATTTTTTCTACTCTAATTTGAAAAACTTGAGGCCTATATAAAAAGGAATAGTATAATGAACACCTGTATACCCTTACCTAGCTTCACCAGTTTTAAAATATATCACATTTGTTTCTCTCTCTGCATTTTTTTAAACGTTTGAAAGCAAGTTGCTGATATCATTCCACTTTACTTCTCAATACTTCAGCATGTATTTCTGAGTGACAATTATCTTCTTCTAAGTAGCCACAATGTCACTGTCGTACCCAGTTGTTAGTTAATATCCAGACCATATTCAATTTTCCCCTAAATTTTCCCAATAGTGTTCTCTATAGCTATATTTTAAAAAATCTTGGATCTAATCTAAGATGATGTATTGCCTTTAGTTGTCTTTTGAAAAATTGCCTTTATGTATTTTATTTTTGTTCTAATGTACAGACAAAAGGGGGTGGGGCTTAGAGGAGTGATAGACATGTCGATGCCCTGCCTCCCACCATGGGCTGCCCTGTAGCTGGGTGGGCAGTGCCTGGGTGAGGACAGCGTCCTGTCTTTGTGCCTGCGGTGGCTCAGCCCCCACCACAGGGCTATCATTACTTAATTATGCCCATTGTTTCCCATGTTCCTTATATTCTCTGAATGGTGTGTTAATACCCTGCTAGGTGGATGTGCCCAGAAACGGGCCATGGGAGCTTGCTCAGCCTCTGAGCAAGTCAGCCTGGAGGGGATGGGAAATTACATCCCCAGGGACAACTTTCCATCAGTGAGAATCCCAGGTTGGAGCGTGAATACCTGACTGTCCCTTCTCTTAGTGGGCTGAGCCTGAGGCTTGCCCTCCAAACCACCTCACAGGAGCCTGAGTCCTAATGCTCCCTAGCAGTAACCTGCCCATGACACACTCTGGGGGAGTTCTTCCCTTCACTATCCCTCTCCTTTTACTCACTCACCTGTGCTTCCTGAAATTACTTCCCAAATACACGACCTGCACCCAAGGCCTTGTTGAAAAATCTGTCTTGTGGAAAAGCCAAGCTAAGTTGTCTACCATCATGCCCCATCTGATGGCGAGCCCAGATTTGGATTCGGCAACCTGGCCACAGAATGGATGCTCTTACCCCTAAACTAAACACCATTTCACACACAATGTTCCCCAGAGGGTTAAGTCACTTACTAAGGCCACAAGTCAGTAATTATGGCTGAAATGGAAATGCAAACTTATGTTTGACTCATTCCAAACCTCTCAACAATAACGTCATGTAAGCCCAATGAAGTCTCAAAATGTAGATTGTGATAACAAGGATAACAGAGACTAGATTACTTCCCTTTTGAATTATACTTTTTAACTTTTTTCTTTTTTGAGTCAGGGTCTCACTCTGCTGCCCAGGCTGGAGTGCAGTGGCACAATCATGGCTCACCACAGCCTCAGCCTTCTGGACTCAGGCAATCCTTCTGCCTCAGCTCCTGAGTAGCTGGGGCTACGGGTGTGTGCCACCACGCCTGGCTGATTTTTGTATTTTTTATAGAGATGAGGACTCACTATGTTGCCAGGCTGGTCTTGAACTCTTGGCCTCAAGCAATTCTCTTGCCTCAGCCCTCCAAATTGCTGGGACTATAGACGTGAGCCACCACGCCCAACCACATTTTTCTTCAGTAAAGAAAAATTTAGTAAACGTCTTTACTAAAACCTATACATCAACAAATATTCTTCAAACCATGATTGAATCACAAGGACTGTGCTGGATAAGGGGTAGTCATTAATCTCTACACTCAAGAAGAATACAGTAAAGTGATAGTAGTTTATTATTGTAGTAATTAAACAACAACAACATTAATAACAACACACACACACACGAAACCTCTGATTCTCAATAGGGAGAACTGATTTGTCATTTCACTCTCTTTTTCTCCCAGATATGTCCTTGTTATGACACTTGCCTCACTGTATTGTAGTTGTCTATTTTTGTATGTTTCCCAGTAGACTCTGAGTTTCTCAAGGTCAAGGATCCAGTTTTATCCTCAGCATTCAGCACTGGTCTTACCAGATGGCTATTAATTTCTATTTCTTCCACGTGGCCAGGGCTGCACTAAACATATTAAGTGCATTGCCTCCTTAAATCTGCAAAACAATCCTGTGATGTAGCTAGCACCTATGATTGTGTTCATATTCCTTAATAGAGACTGGGGGCAGGTGCTAAGTTCACATGGCTAGTAAGAAGCTGAGCTGGGATTCAATCCTAAAATTCAGCATGACTCCTTGCTCTTTTTACACTGTGTGGCTCCACAGTTGAGCTTTTCTAAGCCAGACATCACGGAAAATGACTCTGATCACTTCAACACTGTGCACAGTACTGTTGCCGCCGAGCCTCTCAACGCGGCTGCACCCCCAGCCGATGAGACAGCTGCCTTGTCTCAATTAACCTTTACTGAGATGGAGTTGGGTTGACATTAGCTCCCTAAGCACCTTTTCAATCACTCATTCATTCATTCATGCATTCGTGGGTTTTCATTTCAAATCGCTCCTTTGTGAACCAAGTTGGGAAATTCTCATTTTCACACATCACCTATTTTGATGGATTCTGCTCGGTTATTTTCTATTTTCATGATTGACCAGCAGCCGTTTATACATTTTTTTCAACCATCATCTCCTTTGCAGCAGTAGGCCTTCGACCTGTGATTGCTTTCAAGGAGGTCTATTACCAGTTGTTTTTTTTTTTTTTTTTTTTGACGATGGTTCCCTGGTAACTTCAGTTTTCAAATGAAATTGAAATGAAATTGAACAAGATGAATCTTTGTCACTTCCAAATCTATGAAATTTTGGCATACACACATGCACACGTATATATTATGCGCACACACATATATTAGTGTATATATGTGTGTGTATATACATTTATACATACATACAGGGGGAGACTCCCAAAATATCTTTTGGAGGGCAGGCCTCTTGGATACAGGCTTCCCCTGCTAGGTAAGTGTTCTAGGAACCCATCAGCATCAGTGTACCAGCTAGTATTGTTGTGAGAGACTTCAGTGAATTTTTTTTTAAAGTCTTTCATTGTCCATTTCACAATGGGTGATTTATGAATGTACCTGCCCGCACTATGCTGGGTGTTCAGCAGGTTTTTTTGTTTTTGTTTTCGTTTTTTAGTTGGAGTCTTACTCTGCCACCCAGGCTGGAGTGCTGTGACACATTCTCAGCCACCCCAGGGTCAACCTGCTGGACTCCGGGCAATCCTTCTGCCTCAGCCTTCCAAGTAGCTGGAACTACAGGTGCACACTACCACACTGACTAATTTTTTATTTATTGTAGAGAGAGTTCTCCCCAAGTTGCTCAGGCTGGTCTTGAACACACGGGCCCAGGTAATCCACTCGCCTCGGCCTCCCAAAGTGTTGGGGTTACAGGTTGAGCCACTGAGCCCGGCCTGTTCAGCAGTTTTTAACAAAAACGGCATGACCCCCATACCCTACCCTTCCTATTCACCTGATCTTGCACTGAGCAACTTTTTTGCATTTCCCTGGATGAAAAAGTCCTCAAAGGGAAATGTTTTGCCAATGTGGAAGAGGTGAAACAAAAACTGGCAGAAGCACTAGAAGGCATCAAAATTGATGAATTCAAAAACTGTTTTGAACAGTGGAAAAAGCATCTCGATAGGTGTATTTCATCAAATGGAGAATATTAAAGGTGACTGACGTGTAAACATGTGAGAATAAATACACAATTTTTTAATAAATAAATTCTGGATTTTTGGGGGCTCCTGCCTAATATATACTTGTGCCAAACTCTCAGTACCTTCGTTAATACTGATGGGGAAAGTACTGATGAGAAAGTTGCTAGCCATTGACTTGGGGGCAGGGGGAGCATGCTAGCCACAGACTGGTGGGGCGGCCAAGATGGTTTTTGTAAATAAAGTTTTATTGGCACACAGCCACGCCCATTCACATATATATTGTCTGTGGTTGCTTTTGTGCTACATTAGTAGAGTTGGGTAGAAAATCTAAAATATGTATAACCCGGTTTTTTTATAGAAAAAGTTTGCAATAGAGAAAAGGGCACAGTCAAATAATCTGTTTGAACCCTGACTCTGCCACTTAATAACTGAGAGAGCTTGAGAAAATCATAGTCTTTCTGAACTCTAGTTTTTTCATCTGTAAAATTATATTAATAATGGATGAAAAAATATAATGAAAATACTTTTTATTTGGTAAACTTTTACTCAGATCTTAACAGTAAAATTTGTGGGGAGAGCAGGACTGGCATCTATATCAGTTAGTTACTGCTGTGTAACAAATGATTTTAAAACTCAGTGGCTAAAGAAACCAGGACTTTTCTATTTTTCACAAGTCTTTGGGTCACCTAGATGTTGACTGGGCTCCATTGAGTGGATTTTCTTGTATCTACCAGACTTAGTCACATACTTTATGGCTGGCTAGAGGATGGTTTTTATGTCATTTCTTTCAGCCTCTTCTGGGGACCTATGGAAGCGGTGAAGACTTGAAGTCATTCATGAAGTTTGCTAAAGCAATTGTATGAGGAAATGAGATTTCTCAAACTGTGATGGCAAGAGTAAAAACTGGTACAGATTCTTTGGGTAACAACTTGGAGGCACATAAGGAAAACATTTATATAGATTGTATGTGCAGCTTTGGATTCAGCGATCACATTTCTAAGAATTTATGTTAGGCAAATCATCATGGACAAACATAAAGATTTATCAATAAGGATGCATACTACAAAGTTGCTATAAGTATAAAAATACTAGAAACTGGAAATGTCCAATAATGGGGTCATGGTGAATAAATGATGAACCATCCACGTGATGGAATAATATGGAACCATTAAAAATGAGGATAAAGGAGAATAAGAAATATGCATGATATATTTCTTTGTAAAAAAAATAGTTTCTGATATTTTCATGTTTTGTTTAAAAATGAGTATATCTGCATATGTAAGAGAATATATGATATTAAAACATTAACAGTGGCTATGTGTGAAAAATACAATCTGTATTGGCATTTATTTTCTTTTTTGTAATTTTTTGGTATTGTTCAAATTTTTCAAAATGATCATGTGTTATTTTTATAATAAAAATTGCTTTACACAAAATAAAATAAAGGAAATCTTTTTTTTTTTTAAAGGTGTGGGAGAGAAGTATGGCAGAAGCAATCAGCATATATACCATGGGCTGCCGAGTCTTGCTTTCACATTTCTTGTTTGTTTTCCTGGAGGCATTGTGAGATAATGTGCACTTTGTCTATTGATTGAAAATGCATTTTATTTCAAATGAGTAACTTGTTGGACAGGAATCATTTATGTCTGTGTAGTTATGCATCAACTGTACTGCTCTTGTTTAAGTTATTTATTGTGAATTAGAATTATGATTATTCCGTCTCTGCCTGAACATTGCTTATGTATAACGATTCTCTTGCCACTTGCAAAAGCCCATGTTTTAACTTGGAAACACCTAAGAGAAAGCATTGCAATAGTATTGTCAGTTTTTGTACTAATGTACTAAAAAATAATATAATTGCCAATGTTTGACATATCAGAAGAAAAATTCAGGCTGCATGTGTAACTCAGCTGCATTCTTTCCCCTTCTTCCTCTGTTCTATTTCATGTTGATGTGCCTGCCAGGGTTTATGATGTGGAGGGAAAGTGTCCCTCTCCTGCTATCTTTGGCCAATAGAAATATATCCATCAATACATTAATTCTACTCTCAAGTGAGAACCATTCATGACTGTTCATGAATACAATAAGACACTAAATTAGTTGTTAAGAATACATAGAAGAATAAGACAATGTCATGGGCTTTGATAGACTTAAAGGCTATCTATTTCAGAACAAAATTGTTATCAATAATAACAATGAATCTGATAAATGCATATGCTTAAAGTTTTATAATTGCATATGCTTAAAAATTGATCACTCCGGGTGTGGTGGCTCACACCTGTAATCCCAGAGTTTTGGGAGGCGGAGGCGAGAGGATTACCTGAGTTTAGGATTCAAAACGATTCTGAGCAACACAGTTGCTCATCTCTACAGCAAATCTAAAACCTCATCTCTACAATAAATCTAAAAATAAGTTGGGCATGGTGGTACATGCCCGTAGTTCCAACTACTTGGAAGGTTGAGGTGGAAGGATTGCCTGAGCCCAGCAGGTCGAGGCTGTGGTGGCTGTGAGCATGCCATTGTACTCCAGCCTGGGTGACAGAGTGAGACTCCAATTCATAAATAAATAAATAAATAAATAAATAAATGAATAAATAAATTTGAGCACTGAGTCAGGTGCAATGGCTCACACTTGTAATCCTAGCACTTTGGGAGCTGAGGCAAGGATTGCCTGAGCCCAGAAGTTTGAGACCAGTCTGGGCAACGTGGTGAGATCTTGTCTCTACAGTAAATAAAAAAATTAACTGGGTGTGGTGGTGCTTGCCTGTGGTTTCAGTTACTTGGAAGATTGAGGCAGAAGGACTGCCTGAGCCCAGCATGTCAAGGCTGTGGCAGTCGTGACTGTGCCACTGCACTGTAGCATGGGAGACAGAGTAAGACTCCGACTCCAAAAAAAAAAAAAAATCGCTCATTGCGCATGTTGAGGAAAAAGAATGGTATAGCCACAAATGTTCAGAAGCAGGTATTAGGTATGGTTTGGAGTCTGCCACCAGGAAGCACACCCCATTCTAGCACATATTCTCCTTCTTCAATAACGTTCATGCACAATGAAAATTACAAAATGTGCATGTATCTCATGTGATAATTGCAAGCTGTTCTATAGAAAAATATCTTTCAAGGGACAACTAATTAAATTATTGTATTACCATCCAAAGAAATGCTATTCAGTGATGAAAATGAGTGAACTAGAGCCACCAGCATTAACATGGATGAATTTAACAAAAGTAATGTCGAACAAAAAAGTAAGGTGCAAAAATACACTTACAGTCCACTTAAATGATTCCATTGTTATGGCATTTAAAAACATGCGAAATAAAAGTACATATTGTTTAGAGACACTCCTATAGTGGATAGATGTGCTGTGTCTATGCAGTCATGGTTCACTGTGTATACATTAGCTGGGCATTAAGAATCTTAAACCCTTAACTTGTTGAGAGATCATTGCTGAGAGCAAAGGAGGCGGTTTATCTGAGGAAAAGTTTGTGGAGGGCTTCAGATGTACTGTCACGATTGTAATTCTTTGACTGGTTGGTGAGTGAAATGAAATTTATTATGGTATTGGTATACCCTTCAATATGTCTCAAATACACTATAATAAAATTTAAAACTAAGTGTTTTGGAAGGCACAGGTAGATGTCCCTAGATACAAGTGTGACTAAAAGAAAGAAAATATTTTCATGAATAGTAGATAAAAAGGTGACAAATGAATTTAAAGGATTTACAGCAGCACATTAAGGTAAGACGCGTGAAGGTAAAAAACGTGAACAGAGATTTTAAGAATATGAACTCAGCACGACTATGTAGACCAAAGAAAGTTTGCCTGTCCAGGCACTCATTCATATAGACACACACGTTCATATTGAAAGTGTCTAATTTCAAGTAACTGCTTCCTGGGTATTGGGGGAAGTTTCCACGCCTGTGAATGGAATGCTGTTAATCTTCTGCCCCATTTGTGCGAGGTCCATCAGACCATTCCAGTTCTTGTCTGCTTTTATTAGTTGTTATATTTCTAGTAAAGTTAAAGCTTTTAACAATGCTTGGGTGCCTGCAAAGTTGATGCATTCCTCCACGACTGATGGTGTCTCATGCTGATCCTCTAATGGGTGCATTGAAATATAATCTCCTGTGTTATTTCCTTCCCTGGCCCATGCACAATTTGATAATCATAGCCATGTAGATATTGTAAACGCCTTCACTCAGGGCATATCGCTGCCTTGAACTGTGAACTGCCAAATATTGTCATGAGTAGTTGATGATCTGTTACCACAGTCAATAAAGAAATGAAAGGACGTGAGCACCAGGGACTGGCAGGCTTCTGTCAAACCCTAAGGATGGGCATGACACACTTAACTCAGTCTTGCATAACAGGGTGTAAATGCACTTTCGCCCAGATTGGAACACAAGATAAATTGACACAGACCTAAGAAAGCCTTCATAAATCTGGTGGTGCAGTCTTCTTTGTTTTAAACTGTTAGGTAACGGCCTGTAAGTTTGGATATTACAAAGTATGCAAGAGTTATTACCTTCAGCTTCATTTGTCAAGCGATTGGAGATACACAAAATCATATCACAATTCTTGATGTTATAATAGCTTCCCAGTCAACACTGCAGGAGAAAAGTCATATTTTTGACTGGGTCTGAAATTCTAGTTTCTCTCTTTCTCTCTTTCTTTCCCTTCCTTCCTTCCTTCCTTCCTTCCTTCCTTCCTTCCTTCCTTCCTTCCTTCCTTCCTTCCTTCCTTCCTTCCTTCCTTTCTGGTCTCACTCTGTCACCTAGGGTAGAGTACAGTGGTACAATCATGGCTCACATCAGCCTTGACCTCCTGGGTTCAGGCAATCCTTTTACCTCAGCCTCCTGAGTAGCTGTGACTGTAGGCACGCACCACCACATCTAGCTAATTTTTAAAAAAAATTTTTTGCAGAGACGATGTCTTGCTATATTGCCCAGGTGGATCTTGAACTCCTGGGCTTAAGCAATCTTCCCTCCTTGGCCTCCCAAAGTGTTAGGATTACAGGCGTGAGCCACTGTGCCTGACCAAAGTCTAGTTTCTTAAGAAACTGAGACCTGCTTGGTCTTGGTGCTTCAGCTTCTCCATCTGTAAAATGGAGATGATAATGGTTTCCCTCTCCTGGGGTGTCTGAGGATTAGTTCATGTTCAAAAGGAACTTTGAGCACTGCGTGAAAATTAGGAAGACAAGTTGCAGAATATCTCAATTTTGATTTTTCTTTTAGACACTGTAAAGCTCAATTTTAAGTTTATTTTATTCAGTGCCTTTGTTTACTTTTTTTTCATATTGAAAAAAAGAAAGAAAGCTAAATTTACTCTACCAAGCTTTCCACGTAGCTTAGAATTTAGAGTAGTTCTTAAGTAAGTGAGTGCTAAAAAAAACAACGTATTTGCCTCCTAAAAAATTCACTTTATTTATGTGACTCTTTGATGTGTTTAAAGAACAAAAATGACCTTTTGATTTTCTCCACTTTCAAAGATTTTTTTTTCAGTGAAAAATTTAAAGGACATGAAATTTAAACATAATTTACTCAGTGCACACAAAATTTACTGTTTGTAAATTCCATGTGTATCCTTTTGTCTGGCTCAGAATCTGTCATCTTGTGGCCCATTCTCGATGTCCGGGTGTCTGTTTTGTTTCTTTCCACCTGGCACTTGACCCAGAGTGAGAGAGTCCCTCCTTCCAGCGCCCATGACCTCCCCTGCTACATGGCAAGGGGTTTTTGTTCAAACCACCGTAGTGTGTCTTTTCAGCATCTCTATCAATTCATGGAATGAAGCTCTAACAACAGTTTAATGAACTATATTCCTACTATATTCTAGACACTGTTTGAGGAGTTTTATGCATTTTATCTGATTTCCCTGCCACTAACCCCACCAGGTACTCACTATATTTCTCTCCATGTCATGGATGAAGATGGGAGATCAGGAAGGTTAATAATTTTTCCTAAGTTACAGAGCTGATAAGTAATGGAGGCAGGATTCAAACCCAAGAGTGTAGAGTAACTTTTTTACTACTCTTTCCTTTTTTCCTATCTGCAGATAAAGCAGCTCTTGTGGTTTTAATGTATGGCCACAATTCATTGACATTTCTTCCTTCAAAAGGCAGAACAAATTCCCTCCATAGGATGTCCAGATGTGTCTAGATGGCTTCTGAAGCATACAGAAGGAGTCAGAGTTTCCTTCTTGAAGAATCTTTCTCTTGGTCCATCACACCAGGGGAAGTCAGCCACCTTAGGGAGAATGCTTACTCAGCCTAATGGAGAGGCCTACAGGTCAAGGGCTCCTGCCACGACCAGCATCAGCTTACCTGTGGGATTGGGTCTTCCAGCCCAGTGGGGTCTTTGGACAAAAGCCTTGGACTATGTTGTGACCGCAGGCTCAAGAAACATCCTAGGGTGAGATCCACACAGCTAGACTGCTCTCAGATTCCTGACCCACAGAAACCATGTGAGACTGGTTGTTCATTGTTGCTTTAAACTGCTGAAATTCAGGGCATTTCTCATACAGCAGTACACCAGCAAATAGACCAGAGAGTAGAATTGATATGGGAAGTGATCTCAACAGTTTGGAATCCTAGGCCAAAATCAATTTAAAAAGTTTAAAGCAGCTACTGTTTTAGATACTTAAAATCAATTGCACAAGTTAAATACCTAATGCAGGAGCAGTTAATTTTAAAATAACTGGAATTGACCACAGCTTCAAATGAACTCACAGTGTGATTCTGTAAAAAATTAAAAAATCAATTTGAGTGTGGTCTTGGTTTGTGTTCATGGAAAGAGTTATTCTTTCCCTGCTGTTTTCTAGACAGGTCAGACAACAGCTAGAAACTCAGCTCTATTCTGTAGACCCAATTTTAAGAGGCACTTTGACAGTCAGAGCACTCCTGGGCCCACGAGAGCTGGAATTATCATTCAGTGAGAAGTCATTGAAGAATCTGGAATTCTTTGGTTCAGAGAAAGAGAGAAACAATGATTCTAGTTTGCTGTCTTCAGCTCTCAAACGAGTTCCAATGCAGAAACGGGAGAGAACTTGTTCTGTTTTGCACCATGGAGCAGAACTAGAACTATGGAAAGGCAGTTCCAGAGGGTTCCTGGGACTGCCAGCTTGGAGAATTCAGGAGGAGCCATGGAGAAGCTCTTGAAGAGATATTACCTGGGCGTGGGAGGTTAGACTAAGCCCAAGGGGCCTTTACAACTAAAATTCTCAGGGGCATTAGAACCCAAATTGGGGCTGGGCACGGTGGCTCATGACTGTAATCCCAGCACTTGGGAGGCTGAGGCAGGAGGATCACTTGAGCCCAGAAGTGTTTGAGGTCAGCCTAGGCAACATAATGAGACCTTGTCATTACAAAAAATATAAAAAATGAGCTGGGAGTGATAGCATTCACTCTATTCCCAGCTGCTGGGGAAGCTGAGGTGGGAAGATCACCTGAGCCCAGGAATCTGAGGGTGCTGTGAGCCGTGATTTCGCCACTCAGCCTGGACAACAGAGTGAGATACTGACTCAAAATAAAGAACCACCAGGCTGGGTATTGGTGTGCTAAAGTGCTAAATACATCCACATAGACAGAGCACTTTTGGTGTTGGTTTATGAGTGTGGAATCCTGTTTTACATAATTTCCTGCATCTTGCCTGTAACAATCCTCATTTCTATCTGCAATGCACAAGAACACTACCTTGCCCAAGGTGTAGTGGCTCTTTCCATCTTTTGGTCAAAACACTGTGCACCCTGCCCTCTCTTTGTTACTTCAATTTGCATTTCCCTGACTTGTAATTTGGAGCTTCTTTTTACATGGTGGTTGCTATTTGTATTTTACTCTTCTGTGAGTTGCCTATTCGTATCTTCGGTGCATCTGCTGTTGGGTCTTTTCCTTGTCAGTCTTAGGGGGACTGTGTATCTTGTCAGTACTGTCCCTTTCATGAGAGCGACTGAAGCAGCGGGATGAATGTGAACCACAGTGGGGAGGAGGAAGTATTGCTGAATGTCTGTTCTTCCCCAGGCCTGCCTCAGGAGTCCTTACTTGATACTTGACCAAATGTGTTAATATGGTCATCTTTACACCAAATCATCAGCAAAGCTTAAATAAAAATTATGGAAAGGTAAATGTTATATAGCATTTGTCCTCTATTCAGTAGATTGCCTCATATGTCACATGGGAGAATGTGCACACTTGCTGAATTTCAAGAGGAATGCAGATTCCTCAGTTCACACCGCGGTGATCTCATTCCTTGCAAGGTGATACCACTTGCCTTATTTTGATGAGAGAATACATGGACCTTTCTAGGTCATTTAGGATGCATAGCCCCATTCCAAAATACAAGGAGTATGCAAAAAACAAAAAACAACAACAAAAACCTGGAATAATCTTTTGGAAGGCAGGTCCCTTATAGTACAGGTATTCCCACTAGGTTCTAGGAACCCACTAGCATCAGTGCACCAGCTAGCATTGTTGTGAGAGGCTGTGTTCAGCTTCAGTGCATTTTTTTTTTTTTTTTTGAGATTCTTTAAATGCTTTTGCCTATTTCATGATGGTAATTTACAAGTGTACCTGCCCACACCAAGCTGAGTGTTCAGCTGTTTTTGGTCAAAAATATGCTTTCCATGCCCCATTATCCCTATTCACCCAATTTCACCCCGAGAGACTTTTTGTTTGTTTGTTTCCCAGGATGGAAAATGTCCTCAAAGGGAAATGTTTTGTCAATGTGGAAAAGGTGAAACAAAAAATGACAGAAGCATTAAAAGGCATCAAAATGTATAAGCTCAAAAACTGTTTTGAGCAGTGGAAAAAGCATCTCAATAGGCGTATTGCATCAAACAGAGAATGATTAGAAGGTGACTGAAGTTTAAACATGTAAGAATAAATACAGAATTTTTTATAAATAAATTCTGTTTTGGGGGGTTCTTCCCTCATAATTTCTCTTTGTTCATCATTTTTCTGATTTTTTTTTTTTTCTGATCCCACATTTCTCCCTGACTGGAGCCTGAGGAGTTAGGGAGTCAGCTGCAAGAGGGCTGTTCAAGGTCACCCACCTCACGTTTAATACAGCAAGATAGCAATACTCAGAAAATTGCACAGATGGGTAAGAAATTGAGATTAGTCAGGAGTAAGTTTTCAACTATAAACCCGCTGGAAATGCTCCACAAATCTGGTGTTGAGCTTTCTTGCAGCCAAATAAAAAAGGGACAAGCAATTGCCTACAAACGTCACAGAGCTCATATGTTAAATATTAATCTGTTCCTTTGGAAATCATTCAAATATCCCTATTATTTGGCCAGAGATTATTTTTTCCCCCATAAGGCTAGTCATGTCACAGACGACATACGTTTCAGCCTCATTTTTCCTTACATAAGAAAAGGAGTCTGATCAAGGATTATCTCCTTGGTTTCTTCTAGCTCTTATATGCACTGACGTTTTTATTTAGTTTTAAATTTAAACACGTTTTGAGTCATGGTCTCACTCAGTTGCCCAGGCTGGAGTGCAGTGGCATGATTATTACTCACCGCAGTCTCATACTCCTGGGCTCAAATGATCCTCTTGTCTCAGCCTCCCGAGTAGCTGGGACTATAGGCACATGCCACCATACCCACCTAATTTTTTTTTATTTTTATTTTTTGTAGAGATGAGCAGTTACTGTTGCCCAGGCTGGTCTCAAACTCCTCAGCATCCCAAAGTGCTGGGATTACAGGTATGAGCCACTGTGCCTGGCAATTTTTGGTGTATTACAATGTTATCTTTTTTGCTTGTTGTATAACTTCCTAGGTACCATCCAATAAGACATTGACTGTGGGCACATCCTTCTGATTCCATCATTTAGCTATGTAGAATTTGGCAGAGCCAAGTATAATGAACAAAAATCAGAAAACCTCTCTTTAAAGATAACATAAGCCTTTATGAATACTTATATTCTATATCCAGGGTCTGGAGCTAGTGAAGGATTTTCATATCAAAATACCACATCCTTTCCATCATCCTGTTTGGGTGTAACCACCAGTCATGATATAAAAGAACTATTTTGCCCATAGAGGATATGGTCATTTGCTGAGTTGATGGCTTTCAGTGGAATAGCTCCAACTGTGTTTTTTTTAATTAAGCAATTTTAGAGCAGTTGTAGATTTATAGGAAATTGAGCAGATTTTACAGAAAATTTCCATAGAATTCCTCTGTCCCTCACTCACAGTTTCCTCTATTATAAACATTTTGTATTAGCAAAGCACATTTGTTCCCACTGATGAGCCAATATAGACGCATTATTAACTGAAGTCTATAGTTCACTCTTTGTATTGTGTAATTCTATGAGTTTTGCCAACTGCATAGTGTCATGTACATACCAGTATAGAACCATATCAAATCGTTTTTCATTGCTCTGGCTTTAGGTGGGATAGCACCAACAGTATTTTGTTAAATCACCTTTTGTTTTGCTTCATTTTTGTTTTTTTGAGTCAGAGTCTCACTTACTCTGTTGCCTAGGCTGGAGGGCAGTGGCATGACCACAGCTTGCTGCAGCCTCGACCTCCTGGGTTCAGGCGATCCTTCTACCTCAGCCTTCTGAGTAACTGTGACTACAGTGCGTGCCACCACATCTGGCTAATTTTTAATCACCTTTTAACACCTTGGGTGAGGTTATCTCATTAATGTTGAAAGACAAAAATTATGCAATCCTCAAGTGCTCTCCAAATATGGCCATATATTTTGACTTACCAGATGGTCAGGTTTAGACTATATATTTTTTTGTGGGACGTAACTGTCATTTTCCATAGACATTTACAAAATTTAGAAATTCTTCTGGAGTGTTCAATCCCATTATCAACTTATTATTCCAAAAGAGCACATGGTGGCTTAGCACAACATTCTGATGTCGCAACAAGATGTCTAATTAAACATTCAAGGCATAGCACCTAAACAGTCCTTTCCTGGGGAGCATTCTACTATTTCTAAATTTTTGATGAATTCAATGAAGTGAGCGAGTCCTTCAAATTTGAAAGTGTTGTGGATTTATGCTCAGTAGGAAGCATTTCTGTCCCAGAAATATGGAAGCATGCAATTATTGTGTTATTTTGCCATCTGTCCCTTAAATTTATTGGGCATGCAAGGAAAGAATCTAATTTTCAGACACCCAGACATGCCTTTTACTTCATGTTATCATGACGTTTCCTGAGGTCACAGGCATGTGGGCTTCTGTGGTCACCTGTTAGACACATCACCTTTGGCAAGTGAACATGCCCTCAGTGAACGTATCTGTATAAACAGAAAGACAGGGAGAAAGAGATATATATTTACTTACGTGTGAGTATTGATTCAGTACAAAAGTATTTATTGAGTCCTGCTATGTACTAGATATTGGGCTGGATAGAAGAACAAAAGAATCAAGTGATATGATGGGTGAGAGATGAGTTAACAGACAATTACAAGAGGGGGTGAATGTCTATGGACGTGTATATTAGAGCTAGAGGTAGTCAAGTGTTACAGCTCATTTTACGACGGAGTAAGTTGAGGCTATAGAAGGTCACATGGCAAATAAATCACAAAGCCAGAGTAGAACTGACTCTCAGTTAAGTACACTCCCCATTCACTTACCTTTATTCTTATTTAAATAATACCATATTGTTCTGATAAGTCTGTGACATCTTTAATCTTTTAATTTCTGCCAACTGTATGCCTCGGAATGATTAGAGGAGAGGGAAGATGCCTATAGAAATCCAGTGAAGTTTAATTTGATTTGCCTTGGATGAAATTGAAGCTAAAATTGTTAGCAAAAAGACATACACGAGGAGGGATAAAATCCCAAGCGTACTGTTGTTGCTCTTTCCCAAGTTTGTAACAGATTAGAATTTCATCACTGGAGTTAAAAGCATTGGGGACATGTTGAATTACTTTTCTGATTGTATCTTTAAAATTTTTCAACAGCCTAGTTTATTTTAGACATTAATCTTTGAGGTTGTCTCAAGAAAATACAAAAATAAAATATTTTTCAAATAACAAGATCTTGTAATGAGTTCTGGGGTCACCTTTGTTCAAATCTGGCTCAGAAAAGACAGATGAACCATTGCGCAATTGAACTGTATCTGTTGAAATTGACCAGATAATATATGTGGCTCCCTCTTCCGATCTCTTCATCTGAGTGATTCAAACCAATGCAAATTCTGACCTACCTCTATTATTCAGTTTAGGACGAGAAAGCATAAAAGATATATTAGTGCATGGTGCTGGATCAGTCACTGTCCTGATTTTATCTCGGGCTTTTTCATTCTTTTAAATTAGAGTCTCCATTTTTCTTAAGGTTTCAAGTTTCTTCACTTCTATCATGCAGCGTCAATAATTCCTCTACATTTCCAGCTAAGTCAGGCTGCGGTATATATCAACTATATTTTTAATGGTACACATGAAATTGCACTATAATATCCCAAAGGCAGAAGACTGATTCTATTAAATTACAAATAAATGTAGAACATTCAGGAATGCTGGAATTACAACAAATGGTATGTCATCTAACATATGGGACGGAATGTTTTCTCCACAACTAAAAATTGCTTTTATTGTCAGATTATCATAAAGGAGCTTTAAGTTGTGTTTAAAGTAAGCTAATAGAGGGGAACGTCTTTGGAAGGATGTGTCATACTATACGCTAACCAGGTTCTAGGAAGCTTTTGCTTGGTGGGTGTCATGCTTCAAGGGTTTCCCTCAGCCCTTGGTCCATCTAGACCAGTATAATAACGAGTTGCAGAGATCTCAGAGTAACTCCTTTTTGCCCTTTAGAGTTTGCAAGAGAGATTTCATATAATTGTCTCATTTTGATCCTGTTTATAATCACACACAGGATATGACTCTCAGCATTTTACCTATTACACAGATGGTCCTCTATCTCCAGGGGGCTAAGTCGGAAAGAAATGAACATCATTGAATGCCTACTATAAGATACATTGCTTAGGGTTCCTCTTCAGAGAGCATTTGTTCATCTTTTTGTTACCAGAAGATGTGAATGTTCTGCACTTAAGACTTCCCATCTTAAGCAATAGCAATCAATCAAATAGGAAAGTGATAGAAAAAGTGGTAAAAAAATAAAAATGAAATAAACCTTGAGATCTTTGGGAAGGGAAAATCAAAGTAACCCTGATTGTGGAAAATGTTTATTTTTTCCAAGACCAAGAGGCCTGGGAATATCCTAGCCCATAGCTCCCCTTTTCTGCTGGTCATAGTCACACTGCACAGCGACCTATTTGAACAGATAACCAAACAATGATGCTAGCAATAAACACTGTCACTGTGGATTTCTTGCCCTCTGCCTGCCAGGGACCTCTCATGAATAATTTCCTCCTAGGAGGCTTCCTGCATCTCTCAGCCTGAGGGCATCCTGGGCTCTGGGGCACAGGGAGCAAGGGGGTGGGGGGAGGAGGGGTGGAGGGAACAGGTAGGAAGTGTAGGGGGGTTAATGCCAACAGGAGTGACCCTCCACCAGGGAGGACTGGCTGATTGTGGAAAAGTTAGTCTGAGTCCTCTGAGAAGCAGACACTAAGAGGTGATTAAATGAACCTATGAAAGAAACACTGTGTTAAAAAAAATACTTGGGAGTCAGAAAGGCTGGGACAGTTGTCAGATCATGGTGCAAGTCTGACCCCAGTCTCACCTGTCAGCAAAGCTCTTAGCAAGATTGGGTATAGTGGCTCCTGCCTGTAATCCCAGCACTTTGGGAGGCCAAAGTGAGAGGATTGCTTGAGGCCAAGAGCTTAAGACTAGCCTGAGCAGCATAGTATGACCCCATCTCTACCAAAAAAGTAAAAACAAGAAAGAAAAAAAAAAGCTGTCAGCAAGTCCTTGAGCCAAAGTCCCAGAGGAGATGTTCCATGTCTCCCAGGTACAGATCCACCTTAGTGTACTCCTCACACATTGGTAGGGAGCAGCCCAACCTTGGTAAGGGATTTCAGAGCATGGTTGCTGAATTCTTAGCTGATTGGCCTGCTGTAAGAGTTGGTTGGTAAGGCGTATCCTCTTGGCTGTTGTTTTCTAGTTTTTCTTTTTTAAAAAAGGGTCACAGTACTTGGATGGTTATACTGGTGAAAACAAAATCTATTGGTATTTTGCATACATCTCTATTAACATGGGAAAATAATTTGCTTCATCAATAAAACGGCAATCAGTAGTGCCACTACCACTAGAATAAAAAAAGTCTGTCTGGATGTGCACAGGTAATTATTTTAAATGTCATTCAGGTATTCTTCACACTTACAAGTCCAAAAATACTAAGAGGCCAAATATATGCAGAAAACTGTTTTCACCTGACCCTAACTTAAGAGATAGGGATCTCTTTGGGGCCCACTAATAGGTAAACCCCTACTGTCTTGATGACCAATACTATCATTTTAGCATAAAAATGGCGATCAATCAGTCACAGTGTAAGGACCTGCTTCAAGGTAAGTCAAGGTCATGCAGAAGCAATGTCTTTGTCTGGATCTCTCCAAGAGCTGACCCTGGGACAAAGATTTGAGGGCAAGGAATTTATCTGAGAGGTGACCCCAGGTAGCACAGTGAGAGGAAAATAAGGCAAGGAAAACAATAAAAGTGTGTGACAAAAGGGGCCTAGTCCCACTGAGGATCCACTGAGGAGTTGTGTGGGACATTCCTCAGACTGCCCCTCCCAGTTCCTGGGTTTTTATCCACTGTGGCAGCCAGGAGGATACACCTTACCACTGCCTTGCCCAAGGTGTTGATTATAAGAAATTACAATTTTTTTTTTTTTTTTTTTGAGTCGGAGTTTCACTCTTGCCCAGGCTGGAGTGCAGTGGCATGCTCACAGCCCCTGCAGCCTCTACCTGCTGGGCTCATGTGATCCTTCCGCTTCAGCCTTCCAAGTAGCTGGAACTACAGGTACACGTCACCATGCCCAGCTAATTTTTTGATTTATTGTAGAGATGAGGTCTCATCAAGTTGCTCAGGCTGATCTCGAACCCGAGGACTCAGGCAATCCTCTTATAGGTGTGAGCCACTGTGCCCAGCCGTTGATATATACTTTTAACCTTTTCACACACTAGTACTGGGCTGAGAACTGGCATTTGGAAACAACTCACATGAAATAACATTCATAGTGAACACTGGGTGTGTGTTCATTGTGTGCTTTATGGCGTATCTCAATTCCGACAATAACACTTGAGATAAGCTCTGTTATTGCTTCCATTTTACAGGTGAATACACTGAGGCCATGAGGATAAGTAGTTTGTTCAACATTATCCAGCCTTGGAAAAGCAAAGCCAGATTCCATTCCTGCACTCAAACTCCAGAGTCGATATCTTTAATCCCTATACCTGACTACAGTGATTCTCAAAGTGTGGTCCAGGAACCCACAGCTTCAGCATCGCCAGGGACTTGTTGAAAATGCAAATTCTTGGATCTTATTCCAAACCTCATGGATCAGAAACAAGGCAGGGCCAGTAATCTATGTTTCAACCAGATACTAGGGAGTTTCAAAATATTATATAATCTGAGAACCATCACTGCCTGCCTAAGATATGTACAACACCAGTATACTGTTATTCGTTGTCTACTTATTTTACATCTGTTTGCAAAAACAGTGTATATTTCTCATGGATGGGGTAGAGATGGGCTCGTGGCTTTTTCTTTCACTCTCTGTGGCATAGGTCATATTGGGGCCTTCCTGAAAACACTTATGAAATCGAAAGAGAAACACGACTGTATGTCTTGAATGACTCAAGTTTGAATTGCGTATAAAGATAAGATGCTAGATTAGAGAACTTTTTGAGATTCTTTGCGTTTCCAGCGCCTTAATATTGTTCCTGTTTCTCATTGCTTGTGTTTGTGATAATCAGGAATTACATGAATATAAAACTAATATAGCATTTTGCTTGCCTGCGCGATAATCATTAAAAACACAGCATGAATGATAGCAACACATGGCATTTAAAAATAAGCTTTTCAATTATGCTGGGAGATGCAGAGCTCGTTTTGTTTTGCCACAGAGTGTGTAATATTGGTAAGTAAAGGTTTGAGGAAGAGGCTTTCTTAGGCATGCATTAGAAATATTTCTGTTTCGTTTGCACATTGGTGCTGCCGTATTTCACGGGTACAGATCAACAAGACAGTTCTCTAGACTTATTTTTAGGAAAAGCCCCCCAGAAATGTGCCGTATTATTATGATCAGAGATATTACAGCACATATGTGTCCAACAACTGAGTCACATTTTCCGTGATGGGCTCTGGATGTACATGCAATGGAGCACAAACCATACACTTTGGAAAGTATCCAGACTCATCATTAGGAAAAGAATGTGAAGAGCATGGGTATTTTGCAGCTTCTTATCAAACACTTAATTTAAGATGTCCTTTATTTCACAATCTCAAGGATGGCATTCTATGCCCATCACTCAAATACAGAGATAAACAAATTTGATGCTCATTTTTCATATCTTTGCCAGTAACAACATTCTTACCCATCAGGCCAAGTTCTTATTCAAAAGATTTAATAATGTCTATTTACAGTGATCCAAAGGGTACTTTCCTATTAATACTGCATTTCTAGATATTTTTATTATCCTTCACTAAATGTAATTGGCAATACACACTCAAAATGTTCTTCCCAGCTACAGTTTCTGTAATAATTTTTTTTTTTTTGCATAGACTATGTCTACATGAGGTAATGTGTTAAGAAGCTTCACTTTTTTATTAAAATTACTGATCATTTCTGGGAAAAATAAGTAAAATGAACAATTTTGTCAGATGATATGTTTGTTGTATTTTCATGTCTTCAACTTGTGGGCGTAAGTTTCAGAATTGGCTCTGTTGATTCCGAGGTACAGAATCCACTCAATGTGATTTAAAACAAGAGGACTTTGTCATGAGGTCTCTGGGTATCTTCCTCAGGAAGTGGCCAGGCCTCAGTAACAAAATACTGGAATGAGGAACTGAGGTGGACTCCCCTTGAGACACACAGGATTTTTGCATACACCGTATGGCTTCTGGGTCCTTCCTTCTCCCTGCAAAGTGACTTTTTTCAGATTTCCCTAATGCATATCACCAAACACAGTGCCTTCAGGGCTGTCACCAGCCCAGATGGCATTTAAACATCAATTAGAAATAGGTTTCCTTCCTCAATACACTTGGATTCCATCAGTCAGAAAATTGTCATAATATATTGATTTTGTAGAAACAAGACTCTTTACTGCTGGAAAAATGTCAAAATGAACATACAAAATTCTAGCAGCTACTATGTGAATGGTGGCCCTTTAGATGTGATGTCCTGATGCAGTGTACAATCTGCTCTGCTGTATGCAGTGCCCTGGCTACCCTAGCCCTCAAGTCAACCTTGAAGAAGAAAAGGAAGGGTGACCAGTAGAGTGCATGCTACTGAGTCAGTGTGAGCTGACTAGCACCCTGGACGCACATGTAGGGAAGGTAGGTGTGCTCAGATGCAACATGATCGCCAGGGATGATAACAAGCCATCAAAATTGCCAGAGAATGAGGGGTGTTGGAGGGAAGAGGTAAGTGCTAAAACTGGGGGTATTCTGGGAAAACCAGGGAAATTGATCACCCAAGAAGTTACACTGTGTACCTTACAGATTACTGTGTGGGGTTCAGCTGGAATCGCTAGTTTGTTATTTTGACATTGTGGAGGCTTAGCCCTGCAGTAATTGTATTCCACTGGGCCTTACAGTGCTATCATAAAATATTGTGGTAATCTTTATTTGGATATACTAGGCCATATTTCACAGTGTTATTTCTTTTCTGTTCAAATTCTATTCCAGCAAAGGAATTATGGTTCTATATTAAATTTGGGGTTTTTCCAGTCTTGACATTTTGCTTAGGTTAATGTTACCATTGGTTTTTCTTAGGAGGGTTTTGAAATGTTCAATTAAAAAAAAACTTTCAAAAGAAAATGTGGATCTGTGAAGTGGATCGCATAATTTGTTACAGTTTTCAGTGAGGGGGATTTTATATATTTTGTCTGAATAAATAATACAAGATCTATTTCTTTAAATTAAGGCTTCCATCCATTCTGGTATCTGACATGTGAGTGAGAAAAGAGATAGAGCAGGTATCCTCACTCACTGACACGAAGAAAAACAAGGGTCACCCTCAGAAAAATAAGGGCCACCAACAAGAAAACAACTTACTTTTAATTAAAATTATCTTCAAATTATACTTTAATTTGTAACTCACTTCCAGAGGAAGAGGACTTGGGCGAAATCTTAAATACCTACTGAGGTGTGTAATCGACCTGATATTAAATTTCAGAAAGAGAAAATATATTTGACAATCAGAACAAGAGTCCACAATGGACTTCAATTTCCTTTTAGGAACAAGGCAAAGGGCAGAGAGGAGGAAAGCAGAGACTGAGAGGGAGTAGAAGGGAGAAATGTGACCAGGGCAAAGTGAGATAGTCCCTGCCACTGGTGGAGAGGAAGAGATGGTGAGAGAAGACGAAGAGGAGACTAGTGAAGGGCGTGAAGGCCTGCTGGGCATGTTCCAAAGTAGGGCGTGGTTTTTAACTGGTAAAAGAAGCTCAGGAAAACTGACTATAAAACAAGACAGAGATAGGACCTGTCCCCTCCCACCATGACCCATTGTGTGGCCAACTTCCTCCCTTCCTCTGAGCTCCAATGACTCCATTTATAAAATGAAGAGGATCATGTCTTCCCCCAGAGGCTGTCGTGGGAAGGGACATGTCATGTTTTAAAATCTTGGCACATAATAGTCACTCAATAAGTAGATAACTTTGTTAAAGCCAGGATCGATCTATCTATCTATCTATCTATCTATCTATCTATCTATCTATCTATCTATCTATATCTCTATCATCTATCTATCATCTATCTATTTACTTTGAGAATGTTAGCATTGTCTTTGAAAGGTAATTATATGAAGCACTCTTGCTTTTTCAAATTTTGAATAATTCCAATAATTATTTATAGAAGCTAGATGCCCTGCTAGGTACTAGAGGTACAAAGATAAATTATTTCTCCTCATCTCAGGATCTCAGAATTCTAGTACCAGGAGAGAAGAGCCCAGATACAGGTGTGTTCTGGGCATGAGTGTCCAACTGGCTATGGGGGCTTGGGGAAGGCTTCTTTAAGCCCCGAGATAAGCTTTAAGAGTGTTTTTTGGCCTGGCATGAAGGCTTACACCTGTAATCCCAACACTTTGGGAGGCCGAGAGGATTGCTTGAGCCCAGGAGTTTGAAACCTGCCAGGGCAACATAGAGAGACCTCAACTCTGCAAAAAAATTAAAAATTTAACCAGGCATAGTGGTGCCCACCTGTAGTCCCAGCTACTTGGGAGGCTGGGGCAGAAGGATCACCTGAGCCTAGAAGATCAAGGCTGTAGTGAGCCCAGATTGTGTCACTGCACTCTAGCCTGGGCAACAGAGTGAGATACCTGCCTCAAAAAAAAAAAAAAAAAAAAAAAGGTGTTTTTCAAACTTTTATGGACAGACAAATCACATAGAATCTCATCGTAATGGGAATTCTGAGTCAGTCATCTAGGGTGAGTCCTGAAACTCTGGGTTTCTAAGCTCCAGGATGATGTAAGATTGCTGATCAGCAGACACACATGGCGTGGCAAGTCAGGAAGGGGTTCTTAACCCCACCAGCAAGTCTATATCTCCTGGAGAGAATTTTCCCCCCCCCTCCCACTCCTCTCTCTCTCTCTCTCTCTCTCTCTCTCTCTCTCTCTCATTCTTTTGAGCGGGGATCACCCTGTTGCTCAGGTTAGAGTACAGTGGCATGATCACGGCTCACCACAACCTCAACCTCCTGTGCTCAGGAGATTCCCCCACCTCAGCCTCTTGAGAAGCTGGGACTACAAATGCATGCCACCACACCCAGTTAATTTTTAAAATTTTTTTGAAGAGAAGAGGTCTCATCTTGCTATGTTGCCTAGGCTACTCTCAAAGTCCTGGGCTCAAGCAATCTTCTCGCCTCAGCCTCCCAAAGCGCTGGGATTTCAGGCACGAGCCACTGCTCCAGCTTGCATTTTTTTTTTTTTTTTTACTAGTGCTTTGTTCCTACTTCTGAAATCATTTGGCCTCCCTTGTCTGGGGAGGGTCCCAAGTGTCCGGAGCTCTCACAGGCTCCAGCCTTGATTGACACCACTGCTCAAAGGCTGAGCTGGAACCTGCCAGGAGACTTTGGCAAAGGAGACTGCTTTGCAGAAAGGAAGAGCAGCATGTGGGAGAACACTGATGTGTGGCTCCAAATGGCGCATTCAGGGAATTTGCACGTCAGCCAGTTTAAAGTTCTGGCTGGAGTAGAGATGACTGTAGTGGTGAGAGAGTAGCTTTGGTGGGAAAATTCCATATTTGCCTTAAAAAAAAAAAAACACATTTTTTTTTTAAAGGATGTGTGGTGGTAGTGAGAGAAGAGATTGGATGGGAACATATATTTGCCTTTTTAAAAAACATGTTTTAAAGAATGGGAGGTGGTGGTGAGAAAGGAGATTGGGTGGGAGAACGATATATTTGCCTTTAAAAAAAAAATGTATTTTTTACTGTGGTAAAAAACACATAATGTGAGGTTTACATCTGTAATCATTTTAAAGTGTACAATTCAGCGGCTTTAAGTACATTCACAATGCTATGTAACCATCGCCACTATCTACTTCCAACACTTTTTCATCTCCCCAAATGGAAATGCTGTAATCATTAAGTGATAACTCTGTGTGTCTTCTCTCCCAGTCCCTGCAGCCTCCATTCTGCTCTGTCTCTGTCAATTTACCTCTTCTACAGACCTCATATAAGTGAAATCATACAGTACTGGTTCTTTTGTGTCCGACTTATTCTACTTGGCATCATCCATATTGTGGCATTCCCTTTTATGACTGAATAATATTCTGCTGTGTGGGTAGACCACATCTTGTCTAGCCATGCAGCTGGTGGTCACAAGGGTTGTTCCCACCTTTTGGCTACAGCAAATAATGCTGCTATGAACCCTAGTTATAGATCAGAATAATATGTGGAACTTTAAAATATTACTGCTACCTGGCCCTGTCCTTAGCAGACATAGATGAAACAGACACAGTTGTTGTGACATTAACCCTCCCCAAAAGATTCCGTCACGCAGCCAGAAGCATGACCTGCTGGTACATCAGGCAGATTGAATCCAGATCCTAAGTGCAATTCCTTTAAGGGTTAATTTCTTTAAGAGTCAGTGTATAGAACAATCACAAAGAGGGCCTGTTGAGAGCGTCTTGACCCAGTCCCCAGACCATAAGAGTCTGAGTCATCAGGTCTAGGATAGACTGAGGAGACCTGATCTAGGTAGCCTGGAACTGTACTTTGAAGAACACTGACTTCAAAGCTAGTAGCTTGACATGCAGAAACCACAAATCTTTGTTACATACTAATAACCATACTATCTTTGTATCTTTAAGTGCAGGAAGCTGTTTGTTGTAGGATAAATAGCATAGTGAGAACATACAGGTGGCTCTGAAAAGACTATTTGCTGCTAAGGAGAAATGATTCAAGCCAATGGAAACATCAATTGTTAGTGCTTGATGCAATAGTAATGCAGAGGCCAGGCGTGGTGGCTCATGCCTGAAATTCCAGTTTTTTGGGAAACCAAGGCAAGATAATTGATTGAGCCCAGGAGTTTGAGACCAGGTTGGGCAACATAGCAAGACCTCATCTCTACAAAAATCAAAAAATTAGCAGGCCATGGTGGTGCATGCCTGTAGTTTCAGCTACTTAGGAGGATGAAGTGGGAGGATCGCCTGAGCCCAGAGAGTCAAGGCTGCAGTAAACTATGATCATGCCACTGCACTCCAGCCTAGGTAACAGAACAAGACCATCTCAAAAAAATAAAAGTAAAAAAGCAGTGCATACATCAGTGGAGAAGAATCCTGGGACTTCCTCCTCATTTGGCTTATTTGAGTTCTGTCGTTTGTTGTATGAATTTGTCCTGATGCTTAAAGAATCTCATGTCTAGATTGTGTCTACTAGTGCCTTTTAAAAAAAGGCATTAAGATGATTAAGCATCTGCATATTATTTTCCCTCTGACCCTAACACTCTATATTGTGTTTGTATCAGAAATGCATGGAATATCGTGACTTCCATCAAGTTTTACCTGGAGTCATTTAGCTGATGCTTGTAACACAATATTTTAGCTCTAAAACATAGATAATTGACTTTTTTTGGGAATAAAATCATTTCTTTGTATGTGTTTTGTGGTTTCTAGTCACACTTTCAGGAGTGCTGATCAATTTCTCCACACCTAGACACCCACATGATGGAGTGACTATGCAATTTTCACCTTCTTATATTCACCACAATAAAAATGCTTTCAAATGCATCCAACCTTCTCTGTGTTACTGCATGGCATGGTTATTGGTATTTGATGTGTCAGACATGAGTCAAATTCTCTGTCTTTCCAAGCATGGGCAGAAACGCACTTCACTTAAGTATAAAATTATGAAGGATGTAATTTTGTACTCAAACTTCGATTACAATAATTCTTTCAATTAACATGCCCTGTCTCTTGCATGCTTGGGCCCTTAAATCTGACAGCCTTCTCTTTCCATAAGAGAACAAATAGAATTGTGCCTAAATTCAGCTAGGAGAGAAAAGAAGAACTGGCAGTTTTATTATTCTTTCTTACTTTTATTACCCTCTAAGTTTAACTCTGGTATTTTGATAACTTTCAAAAAAGTGCTCACAAGACTTTGTTGTATTCCAACAATGACAATGTCATGGGGAATTTTGACTGCTGTGTCATAGTTGTATCACACAAGCCCGCACCCCTTTCTGAGAACCTTCTGGAGCTGACCTAGAAATATGGTCACTTGACAGCTTTGATAGCCAATGATAAAGTGATACAGCCCTCTCCCTTTGATTTCTGAAGTCAGAGTACCTTGTATTCGAAATATGGGGTTCAGTCTTAGGTTGAGAATCTCTAGCAGCTCTTATATGCTCCTGGCTAGGACCAAGGTAGGTAGGTGATACAGCCATATTTTGAGATTAAGACCAGACCCTAAATGGAACAACTTCTGTATGGACTTGGTTATCATAGAGGCCTGACAAATCTTATCAAGATCTTATCAAGATAGAAAACAAAGACTCAGTAGGGGACCTCTGAGCTGTCCTTATGGATTTGGAGGAATGCTGCATCTTGCTGGGCCTGTGGTGAGAACGGCACCCTGGCTCTTTGGATGATAACAGTATCTTTGGCACCTAGAGCTGGTCTCTGGGCATGAGGCATTGGGTAGCTGCAGCTGGTGTCCTACCACTGCATTACTGTCCTGGCATTTAGTTTCAAACAATAGTGTCCGTGGAAGTATCAGAGTTTTAAGCAAGAGGACAGATCTCCACTTTCCCCCCTCTTTTCTAATAAGACTACAGGAAACTTATCTACCAGTGGGGGTTTCAAGTCTCAGTTGAGGCCCACTCACGATTCCAGAGGGCTCCATGACTTTGGTAGGATGCTCTTTGACTCACAGATGCTCGGTAGGTATTCATACCACCATGCTTATCAAATTATCGCCACTCAGTGAATATAACAGTGACACAACAAAACAAATAATTTAAATACTAATAATAGGACAAACATCTCTGTACATTTTTATGAACATGACATCTTTGCTGAAATAAGCAGTTCCTTGAGCAATAACCAATGCTGATGAGAAGGTACTTGTGCTGTAGTCAGTCTGTGTGTTTACCTGGTTGTGAAGTTCAAAGACACTATTGTATAGTCTGAGTCTGTGGCGGCTTGCAAGTGTCAGCCTGCAAGGTATGTGTGCTCACAGACCAGCTGGCCTCCTTCTTTCTCTGTCAGAATGTTCTCATGCAAGCTTCTTTCATTTCATGAGTATGGTGGAATGTTTCATTTATGAGTTACTTCTCGAGGATGTGGTGGTGATATGCTGGAGTCTTCTGGTCACCCAGGGAGACTGCAGAGAGATAATATCTCAGGACTCACCTGTGTTCCATGTCAGGCTTCCAGTGTTTCAGTTCCAGAAAGCAGGTATGACCCTTTCCTTGGAGGAGCACTGCTCCAGCGACTCATAACACGGTGATTCACAAGCCAAGATGTTAATTTCTATGAAAGTCCAAATTACCTCCTTGAAAAGGAGCACATATTTTTTCTTAGGGCACATATCCTGTCTCATTAGGTAAATCTGCATGGAAAGCCACTTGATATTCAGAGGGTCACTTTTGTGTCCAGGTCATTAAAGCAGAATGATATTACGATTAACAGCATCAAGCAATACTGGCAGACACTTATTGAGTGCCTACTGTGTACATTCCGCAGGTTTTAGTCATCATCGGCTTTTGTAGTCCTTATCGTTGGGTTGTGGTTCAGATATTTTTACATGTTAAATTATTCCATTATCCATGAGGTCAGTATTATCATCAACACTCCCATTTTGCAGACGAGTAAATAGGCTCAGAAGTTTTGGGTCACTTGCCTGAAGTCACTAGTAAGTGGAACTGGGATTTGAACACAGGCTTACCTCCATGGGCTGCATTTAACACGCTTGCACACAGTGAACAACGGTCCTTCCTCCCAGGGGACTAACGGAACTCTGCAGATGTTGCCTCTCACACTCATTTTCTAAGTCCAAGCTGCTGATCCCACAGTGTCGACACATGGTTTCTCAGAAAATGTCAACACCGTGGACTAGTCATCGCCAAGGTCTGATCTTGCAGCTTTCACCTGAGCCATGTCTCTTATGGTGACTTTCCTGTGTCTGGTCTCACCATCATGTGTTGACTCTGTTTGTCTTCCTCTGCCAGCCACACATTGTGTCACCTGCAGATACATTCTAAAGGGTTAGGAAAACATGCATACAATGAAACAAAACACATCGATTAAAGGTCAAAGGGAAGAGACAGAACGGGGAAAGCACGATGCACAAAATCATCATACTCCTCATAACAGACAGTCCTGGACTCCTTGCTAAGATGGCTTTAAATGCAGTCTGCTTTTATTTAACATTTTCTGAGCACCACACTCAGTCGCTCACAGCTACTATGAAGCAGTTATTGAAATCTGAGAATTACCTAAGAGGTAGAAAAAGAAATGGGGGTACAAACCGCATGTAAGCCAAAGAGGCAACTTGCAATTATTCCTTCACTTCTCTGGGAAAAAATAGCAAATATCAATGGAGTAGGCCCTTGCAATGACAGGATTCTGTCAATACTAGTTAGTGAAGTGAGTTCCATTTGCTCATCAATGCACTTTTTGACACCAAGAGTCATGACTATGCCCGCACAGTGCCAGCAAATGGCTCATTCCAAACAGCCACGGCTCCCAAGCCTCTCAATATTTATTATAACATGTGAGGGGAAAAGCATTTTCAATGCCTTTCTCATTTTTTATCAGAGAGTGTTGCATGGTGAAGATGATATCTGAATCTATACTGTGTGACTTAAATGACTGGGATACATTAAATATTCCATTTAAAGTCTTCATCCACAAGCTGAACTAATGCTTATTTCTGGCATTATTTTGCAAATAGGATGGTACTCAACTATAGCTGAATGTTTTAAGAAAAAAATACAAGCCAAGTATTTACACACAATTAGACCACCTAAAGGTCCTATTGGAAGGAGAAATGACTACATTGCAAATCAGCAGTAATATCATACTTCTGAAAGAACTTGCTACTAAATACATGTTAATAGAACAAGTAGTGAACAGTTCAGAAAACATGAACCTAGCCCAGCAGAATGTCTAGCCAATGTAGTCTTATTGGTTGCTATCAAGTTCTGATTTGTTGGTCTCTGTTCTGATCAGTAGGTGTCTTGTTCTGGTTGATTGATTCCTGCCAAATGTTAAATATTTTGATTGATTTCTGAAGTAATTGTTAAGTATTTTGAATCTCACCTCTACTTACTATGGAGCCAACGAACCCCAAGTTGTCAAAGCATTGCTATAATAGCACTTTCCTTAGCAATAAAAGGCATACTTAGATATATTTATATACTCAAATAAGTGTCAAGGAATAAATGCCAAAAAGAAAGCCACAGAGTGGGAAAAATAAGTTGCAAAAGCTTATCTACAATAGTCAGTGCACATTCACTCTGTGCCAGTCGTGGGTTTAAGTACTTTATGTGATTTAGCTCAGGTAGTCCTCACAGCACCTCTGTGAGATAAATACTGTTATTATCACCATTCTGCCGATGAGAAGACTGAGGCACAGAGAGTCTGAACAACTTGCCCAAGTTTACTAGCTAAAAAGTGACAAAGACTGAGTTCAGGTCCAGGAGTTTGGCTCCAGAGCTGCGATTCCAAGCCTTATTTTCTACTGTCTCTATTACAAGAGTATGTAAAAACTAATACAAACATGTAAGTTAACAAATGTCCAAAAGAGATGAACAGAGAGTTAATACATAAAGAGATACGTTCAATAAATAATTACAGAAAATCACAACTTCGTCGAAATGAGAAGAGTAAGAAATGAAAGTCACTCACTGACTTTCTCAAATGAACAAGAATGAATAGGTGTGAGGAAGGCCCGTGCACAGGGCCTGGGGAGACAGGCGCCCTTGCCACTGCTGTCAGCACAACAAGCTGACTGCACTTTCTGGAGAATGGCTGGGTGCAGGTTACAAGATCTTATGAACGATGGTTCATGTTTCTCTCATGCAGGAATTCCAGTTCAGGAAAAATGCCTCAAAGAAAATGACCCAAGGAAGAAACAAATAAGTGATGGCTCACCAAGACACCTGTATCATCATGTATATCATGGTGGAAATTTAGTAATCACTGATTGCTACTAAAGGAAAAGAGGGAAGCAAACTATGACGTGCTGAGAACATAGTATCTGATAGGTATGAAGATAAAAAGCATGCAAGCTTTATCCACATGGAAAAATATACAAGCGAAAAAAAAGATGATAAACATAAAATACACCCCAAGATAACATATGAGTGGGACAAAAAAACCTCGGAATTTATTAATTAAAAATTGTGTATTTATTCCTACATGTTTAAACTTCAGTCACCTTCAAAGTACTTTGTTTGATGCAATACACCTATTGGGATGCTTTTTCTGCCACTCAGAACAGTTTTTGAACTCATCAATTTTGATGCTTTTTAGTGCTTCTGCCATTTTTTGTTTCATCTCTTCCACATCAGCAAAATATTTCCCTTTGAGGACTTTTTTCATCTGGGAAAACAAAAAAAAAATTCACTTAGAGTGAGATCAGATGAATAGGGAGGATGGAGCATGGGGTCATACCATTTTTGGTAAAAAACTGCTGAAAAAAATCAGCCGGGCATGGTAGCACTTGCCTGTAATTCCGGCTACTTGGAAGGCTGAGGCGGAAGGATCACCGGAGTTCAGCTGGTCGAGGCTGCGGTGGCCGGGAGCGGCCACTGCACTCCAGTCTGGGCGACAGAGTGAGACTCCAACTCAAAAAAAAACCAAAACAAAACTGCTGAACACTCAGCGCAGTGTGGCAGGTGTGTTCGTAAATCATCCATCATGAAATGCGCAAATGAGTCGAAAGACTCTCCAAAAAATTCACTGAAGCTGAACGTAGCCTCTCACAACAGTGCTAGCTGGTACACTCATGTCGATGAGTTCCTAGAACACTTACGAAGTGGGGAAGCTTGTACTATAAGGGTCTCACTCTCCAAAAGATAATTCCAGGTTTTTTGGGTCCTCCCTTGTATACATGGAGAGCAACCATGGCAAAATTTAGATGTGTAATTTGCCGAGAGCCTGGAAAAAAGGGATGATATAAGGACTGAGTCTGTATTAGAGTCTGTGATCACCTCTTTATTAACCTTGTGCTACTTGAATTCCATTGACTTGCCCTCTCGTGTATGACAAAACAAATACATGTAAGAGGGAAACATTGCAGATGTGGGTTAGTTTGATCCAAACGCAGTTGCGCTCTGATCTGATAGCAAACATCAGGATGGAGCACTGAGGAAGATGAAGGGAGAAGTCAATGTGTATCAGGTCGGGAGAAAGAGTCAGCTCCATCACCACACTTGCCCGAGTCACACAAGCAGGACAGCCCCACCGCAGCGATTCGCCAATGACTGGCCAAACCAGAGAGTGAAACAGCAGCATGTGCTAGGAATTTGGCTGTTTTTGTGATATGCAGAGACATTTCCCTTCATGTATCCCCTTCTTTTACTGAGTGGAGACTCCAGCCTGCCATTTGCTGTGATTTCTATCAGACTTTTTCTGGGCAAATCTGTGACTTTCTTCTCACCCTGTGTAGTGATCTTCAGCAACCAGGCTGGATATGTCTGCCTGGTATTTCAGAAATACATTCGGCTCACCACAGCCTCTCTTCCCATCTCATTTTCCCCCACCCCCCTGTGCTGCCACCGCCATGTACCATTTGCTGGATGTTCTCCATATAGCTGCATCAGCTTCAGTTGGTGTCATTATGAATATTAAAAATAGAGTTTTGAGCGAAAACACACCTCCTCCTCTGTGCTGTGCATTTTTCTCCACGAAGAACAACACTGCATAATTTCTCAAATGCATCCATGTTCATCTTGCCAGCAAGTTGGCAGTTCTCAAAAGGCTACTGCTCTGCATTTGTTTCCTCTGTAGTCTCGCAGTCCATTTGTGCTGCCTTAATGCTGAAAATCTATGTAAGATCTCGACCTCCGTATGCCAGACACCGGTAGATTTGCCCTTTTCTTTAGAATGTTCTTCTACATTAGCATGAGGAAAAGAATGCATTTGATGATTTGTTGAAATGGCAAATGGGCAAAATGTTTAAGGTTAAAATCAAGGGGATTTCAAACCTTAAGTAGGACTTAGTTACCTGCTACACCTCTAAGGATTGATTTTTTTTTTTTTTTGAGAGTAAGATTATCTTCCCAAATTTCTAAGACACATAAAAAAATTCTATTGCATTGGTGAAATGGAAATTAAAACTATGATAGAAAACGCAAAACATTAAAAATATAGAAGAGAAGCAATGTTATAAGGTCTGAGAATTTTCCAGAATTGAATATTGCCATATGTCTGATTGACAGATTGCAGCAGCTCTTAAAGTGTGGTTTAGAGCATTCTGGGTATTCCTATATGCTTTACAAGGAGTTCATAAGGTCAAAATTATTTCTGCAAAAACGTGAAAGCATTGTTTACCTTTTTTGTTATCATTCTCCTATGATAACATGTTTTCCTAAGGTTCCATGACATGTAATGACATTTGTATAATGAACTATATCAACATTTGGAAGATCTCCATGACTCAGTGAATCAATGTTTTCCAAATGGTCAATGTATAATTGTTAAAACATAATGCAGGGGTAAAAGATTCATATGAAGTACAATGTAGACCAATGTAAAATAGTATACAGAGTTCACTGATATGATTTCAATTCCCTTTTGCATTTAACATTTAAGAAACTATTACTTGTTGAGTTTTGATGTAGTGTTAAAGACAAATATCTACAATTATTTAAAAGAACTATTGAAATATTTCAGTTTTTCAACTATTAAAAAAAAATTTTGCCAGGTGTGGTGGCTCACACCTGCATTCCCAGCACATTGGGAGGCTGAAGCGGATTGTTTGAGGCTAGGAATTTAAGAACCAGCTTAGGCAACAATAGTGAGGCTCTGTCTCTATAAAAAAAATTAAAAATTAGCTGGGAGTGGTGGTAGGTATCTAGTCCCAGCTACTCAGGAGGCTGAGATGGAAGGATGGCCTGGGCCCAAGAGATTAAGGCAGTGGTGAGCTGTGATCGTACCACTGCACTCCAGCCTGGGCAACAGAGCTAGACCCTGTCTCTGAAAAAAAAAAGTATATCCTTGAAAGGAAAGGTGCAGTTAATCTGCCAGACCTGTCGGTTATCTTGCCCTGATGGTAATTCTACCTCGATTTTAATGACCACATAAAAAGGAATGATGATACGGTTGTAAACCAAACTCCAAAAAGTGAAAGCCAGCCACATATAAAATAATGCAGAGACAGGCATTTAGGTGAAAAGCAAACTTTCCCGAAGTCTGGCCATTTGCCGTGCATTTAAGCACCGAGCTCTTCCCTATGTTCAACTGGATGCCGGCTCTTGGGACTGAGGGAAGGATAGAGGAATGTTTCCCAGCCTCAAGTGGTCCTTCTCACTGGAAGAGATGGGGTGAACATGCTCAGCATAATCAGAAAACGGTAAATATTAAACCTGGGCTTGATTGGTGTCTAGGGAAAGGAGAGAGCAGTGGGCTAGGGGCAGGGATATTTCCTAGAAGAGGCAGTATGCCCTGGGCAGGGAGGGGAAGAAGGAAGGACAGAAGCAGTAAGATGGGAGAGAGGACGGTTGGCCAGAGTGGAGAGTGCACAGCCAGAGGCCAGGAGGAGGGACAGCAGGCACATGCCCAGGGAAGGAGGGATGCAGTGGAAGGAAGACCAGGGGTGGGGGGAGTGTAGACAGCAGCAGGTGCAGGAGGTCTGGACTCAAGGCAAGGGCACTGGGCGCTCCGGGCTCTCCAAGAGGAAGTGGTGCTCTCGGGAGGATAGTCTAGTACGGCTGGGTGGGTGGCCAGGTTGAGGCTGGAGATCCTGTCTCTCCTGGGCACACATTCAATGCCTGCTGTTTTCTTGGGAAAGAGAACAAAGGGAAAGTTTGAGAAATGCATCGAAGAGGGCAAGAGAAAGCGAGATGGCACCTCCAGTTCACAGTGGTTATACCCAGGAAGGGGGGCTGGGGAGTGGGTGGTGTGGAGGCTGCATTGGTCTTATGCTCTTTAGACACTTCAGGATAATTATATCCATACACACACATATAACCATGTATTTTACTTAAACAAAGGTCATGTATTATTATTATTATTATTTTAGAAAGCAGGATTTATTGAGAGGACAGAAAAGCTCCCACAGTGGGAGAGGACCCGAAGGAGTTGCCTGGCCATGTATTATTTTTATAACAAATTTTAAGATGTGATCTTAAGATCTGTGGAGGACTTCAAAAATAATAACACCACCAGCAAAGGGTTAACCGTGGTAGGAAGCGGCCTCATTTTTGGTAGGTGTTTCTGTGCACCCAAGCACAAACCCACATGCATACACACAGGCACACACATATAAACATGCACACAATGCACAGGCACACACACAAGAGCACATACAGGCACACACATGAACATACAAGTACATGCAAATATATGCACGTGCACATGCACGCACACTCCTCTGTGGCTGATGTGCACAGCCACCACATCCTTCTCCCCTGCATCTGTCTCCTGAGCCCTCACGCTTGGTGGACCTGGAGCTGTTCTGCCCTATCTCTGCCACCCTATCCCTGACGGCTCTGCCAGGAAGACCTGGCTTCTGTAGTGGCTTCTCAGCTGTCAGGGTCACTTGAAGATAACTCCGTTGAGCATTTCTCAAGTTTCTTCAGTCTAAGGTCACAGCTTCGGTCGTACCTACCAAAGGCCTGTGGGCTCCTCCATCGTCTGTTGTCCCCCTTCATCCAATGCTGTTTACCTGACTTGCAGCCGGAAGCGATCGGTGCTAGGTGTGGGCTCCATGCCAGGGCTCTGTTGTCAGCGGTCCAGCATGACTGAAGTTCAGGAGCTCTCATTCACTCATGGGCAATCAGGCTTCCAACGGATTCCATATGTTATCAAAGGCCACTGGCCCCTCTGAGGCACAGCAGTGGCATCTACACATGTGAGGAGAGGCTACCAACCAGACCAAGACAGAAGCTTGGACACAAGCGGTAAATGGGGAAAAGACCAGGACTTACTGATCCGAACTCCAGCGAGGATGCTGGCTTCACATTCGGAACATTCCAGGGAGAACAAAGCTCATTCCATGTGGAGAAGTGGCCAGAAGTGGTGATTCAGCCGGTGATGACCACGGAAGGGCAATTGTCTCCTTAAGAGAATGTTAAAGGTTCCAGCATGACCACGGGTGACGTGCATGGGAGGACAGGATGCAGCCTCACACCAGCCACTTCGGCACACTTACAGCCCCTTAGAGGGATTATTTGTCTTGAAAGTTCTGAGCTTTTTGCAAGAAATAATGTGCCTATACCATAACAGAATTTTAGTGAATACTTTCTTTCATTAAGCATGCAAAAATCATTAAACTAAATATCTTAATTTTTAAAAAATTAAAAATATTTATAAATTTTTTAAAAATCTGTATGAATTTGTAGGACAAGTAAAATTTTGAAATTTGCAAAAAAAAGATTAAATTTTAAACAATCCACAGATTTTGAACAATTAATAAGTGCATTCTTTGTACTAATCTTAACTAATTTGGCACCTTAAAAAGGCAAAAATAATTTTTTAAGAATGATGAAAATCATATTTATGGATCTTTTTTGTAAAATTAGAATATGTGACAAAATTCAATTTTTTTTTTTTTTTGAGTTGGAGTCTCACTCTGTCGCCCAGACTGGAGTGCAGTGGCAGCTCCCGGCCACCGCAGCCTCAACCTGCTGGTCTCCGGCAATCCTTCTGCCTCAGCTTTCCAAGTAGCTGGAACTACAGGCATGTGCTACCACACCCGGCTAATTTTTTTGATTTATTGTGGAAATGAGGTCTCACCAAGTTGTCCAGGAGGGTCTCGAACCCGCGGGCTCAAGCAACCCACTCACCTCAGCCTCCCAAAGCGTGGGATTACAGCCTGAGCCACTGAGCCCGACTGACAAAATTCTTTAAGTAATTTTCAGGAAATAATTTTTTCTTTAAAGAATCATTGGCATCCAGAAGATTCCAGGGACCTAGGCACTGAATAAGCCATAAACAGGCCCTGCCCTCCCAGAGCCTGTGTCCTAGAGGTGAAGGTAGAAATAAAAAGCAGACAGATATGTCTGACAATGAAGGATTGTGATGCTTCCTATGAAGGCAATACACAGGGCCTGTGAAGAAAGCTCAGGAACAGGAGAGGGGTGGTCAAGGAGGACCTCTCTGGGGCAGTGACACTGGGGTGGTGATTTAAAGGAGGCACGTGAGCCTGCAACGTCCAGATAAAAGGAAGCCAGTTTTCGGTAGAGGGAATAGCCTAGTGAAGGAGTCAGAGAGGCCAGTGTGCCTGAAGCTGGAGTTAGTGGAGAAAAGGCAGGAAGAAAGACCCTGGCCAGTTTGTGGGATCTTTGGCGTCATCATAGGGAAGTCAGGTTTTGTCCGAAGTGCAAAAGAAAGCCCTAGGAGGGTTTGAGCAGGAGAGGCCTGTGAGCTGTTGTGTGATGCCATTTAGGTTTTGAAGAGACTGCTTTGACTCTTTGAGGAAACTGGATTAGAGAGGGTGGGAGCTGAAACCGAGAGGCCCCGGGCCCACAGGCGATCCATAGGAGAGAGGATGGGAGCTGGAGGATGGAGAAAAGGAGGAGAGTGTGGGTGTGTTTACAGGGAAGACTATCAAGACCCTGATGCGGACCGACCACTAGAAGAAAAGAACCCAGGATGACACCTGGGACTTTGGCTTTGGCAATGGCGGACAATGGTGCTGTGTCCTGCGGGGAGCGGGTTGCAGGGGCAGGGTGAAGACTGATGGAAGAACCTGCTTGCAGGGGAGGAGGAGGAGAAGCAGGAGCTCTGGTTTGAAGCTAGGTTGAGATTCCTCGTTAACAGCCACATGAAGATGTTGAGGAGGCAGGGATATGGAGTTCAGAAAAGTCTGTGTTTGAAATATAAATAGGAGGCTGGGCGTGTTAGTTCATGCCTGTAATCCCAGCACTTTGGGAGACCAAGGCAGGAGGATAGTCTGAGTCTAGGAGTTCCAGACCAGCTTGGCAAGACCTTGTCTCTACAATAAATAAATAAAAACTAGCCGGGCAGGGTGGTATGTGCCTATAGTTTCAACTACTTGGAAGACTGAAAAGGAAAGATTGCCTGGGTCCAGCAGGTCAAGGCTGTGGTAGCCATGATCATGCCACTGCACTCCAGCCTGGGCGACAGAGTGAGACTCTGGCAAAGGAAGGAAGGAAGGAAGGAAGGAAGGAAGGAAGAAAGGAAGGAAGACATAAATATGAGGACTCAGCACGAGGATTTAAAGCCAAAGGTCAGAACGAGCTCACAGAAGAACAGTGAATAGACAAGAAGACCTAGTGTGCACCAAAAAGTAAAGGAAGGTAGGAAAGCTCCAGAACAGGTGCATACTGGAGAGATAGCCACCCATGGTGCTAGTGATTAGGAAAGGAGGGGAGAGACCCTCTCAAACTGCTGCTGAGAACTCAGGTAAAACGGAGGCAGAGAAGGGCCATGGAGTCTGGTCTCCTGGGAAGGTGCCATTCAGTGAAGGGGAAGCCAGAGTGGAGATGAGTGAGGAAGAGAAGAGATGGAGACACAGAGGCAGCACCTTACTGAGGAGTCCAAGTAAAAAAGAGAAATAGGAAAGAGGGAATAACAGGAGGGGGACGTGAGGCCACAAGGCTGCCTTTTCTTTTTCTCTCTTTTTAAAAAACATGGCACATATTCAATACAGAATTGGTTAAATCCATTACTGCACACCCACATGGTGGGACTGCACAGCGGCGCCGGAGCGCAGCCCCAGGGAAAAAGACTCCACGGTAGCCACATGAGACAGGGATTGAGCCTACTGATTGTAGCCAGAAGTTGCGCATGACATCGTCCTCACACACAAGCCAGCACAGAAGCCTGTCCTGGGCACCCAGGCCCCTGCCCTTGAACAGAGAGAATTCATGCACACGGTGGTGTTGACTACAAGTGGGCTGAAGGTAGAACTGGAAATGATGAAAAGGAAGAAGAAATTATATCAAACAACGATTCCTCAATTCTAAAAGCAGAAAGGAACCAAGGACAAACCCTGTTACCTGCTTCCTTAGTGGCGGAATCCACGACAGCAAGGCGTCTAGCTGGCAGCAAGGGTTCCTGCCTCCAAGGAGATGGCCTTGGAGGCCACTGGAGAGTGCCAGAATGAGGAAGCTGGTGACATAATCTTCAACATGAACTGTCAAGAGAAAAAGAAAAGCACAGGCCCACATGTGTAGAATGCCACCTCTGTTTTTTAAGGGGAGGAAGAACAGACGGGGGGGACCCCCAAAAAACCATAGCTGTCTTTTGGAGGGCAGGCCCCTTATAATACAGGCTTCCCCTGCTGGGTGAGTGTTCTAAGCACCCATCGGCATCAGTGTACCAGCTGGTGTTGTGAAAGGCCGTGTTTGGCTTCAGGGAATCATTTTTCTGTTTTGGAGAATCTGAGTGTTTAGCAGTTTTTGACCAAAAATGGCATGATACTCGTGCCCCACCCTCTCACCCTGGGTGACTTGTTTTTTGATTCCATGGATGAAAAAAGTTCTCAAAGGGAAGCATTTTGCCAGTGTGGAAGGGGTAAACAAAAAATGGCAGAAGCACTAAAAGTCATCAAAATCGATGAGTTCAAAAACAGTTTTGAGCCATGGATAAAGTGTCTCAACATGTGTATTGCATCAAACGGCGAATACTCGGAAGTTTACTGAAGTTTAAACATGCAAGAATAAAAACACAAGTTTTAGTAAATTCTGTTTTGAGGGGTTCTCCCCATACATGTCTATATGTGACTACACACATGCATGGCGTGGTTCAAGAAGGATATACCAGAAGGTGGAAACCCTGGCTGTCCCTGGGGGGAGAAAGAGGTAGCTTGAGCATACTGGGAAGGGGGACGGGACTTGTTTAACCTTGTTGTACCTTCCAAGATTTGAATAATGTGAATGCATGAGTTTATTTATTTCCAACACATAACTAAATAATAGAAAGTCTCGGCTAAGGCATGTCTGCATGATCAGGTGGAGAAAGAGAGACAATCTGGTGGTACAGGAAAGACAGACGATACCTAAGAAGTAGACAGTGATGCCTAAGAAGCAGAGAGATACCTAAGGGGTGAGAGGAGATGCGTGTCAGAGCCCTGGTGGGAGGAGCCCATCAGACTTCCTGCCACCGGGAAGAAGCAGGGACAGTGTTTCCTGAACAGGTGTGTACATCTGATGGTGCAAGGAGGAGGGTGTTTTGGCCACTTGGTGTTCGTCCTGTGAATGAAAGAAGGGCGTCCACTGAGAGTGCAGAGACTTGGAAGAGGTGGGCAGAGTTTAACAATCTCAAAGATGGACTCTGCTCCCCAGGGAAAGTGAAGATGATATCTGGGAGAAATTAGGTGGTCACTAATGTCAAGAGAATGTAGTTAGGCTAGTTACTTAATATTTGCTAGTCACACTGAGTGCGCCAGGTGTCTGTCCAAGGAAGAGAAGCAACAAGGGAGTCATCATCCCAGTACAACTGAGGCCAGGCAGGGGAGAAGGGGAGGGCATTTGCAAGAGAGGGATTCCGTGAGGGACCTTGGAATTTTGCTGGATAAATGGGACAGTTAAGGCTGTATGGGGTGTTATGAATCTGGACAGTGAATAACGGGTGGTCTCAACAGATTGGGGGTTCCATCCCATGGATGAGTTGTAGTAATCTGGGGCAGGGGAGGTTCTACTGGAAGCAAGCTGGAAGGATAAGAAGTGGTGTCCCCAAGAATGAGATGTGGTTCAGAAGACACCAAGGGAAGAGGGGGTTGGTGGTAGAAGAGAACACTGGCGAGGATGACGAGAGCTAAAGACAGACTGGGCTGAGGAGTGAGGCTTCAGGCAGAATACTGGCCTGTCAGGCTGAAGGGCATGGCAGGATCTAAGTGCCAGGGTCTCCATGAAGGTCGGGGTGGGTGGCGGTGACTGTCCAACAGCTGACAGGGGCAGTGGGTGTGACAAGTTTCAAAACACTGGGTGTGCATGGACATAAAGATGCAACAACAGACACGGGGGACTCCTGAAGCGGGGGGAGGGCCAAAGGCTAAAAAAACCACACATGGGACACCATGTTCACTGTTTGGGTGATGGGCTCAGTAGAAGCCCACACCTGTCCATCATGCAACATACCCACATAATAAGCCTGCACATGTACCTCTTGGCACTAAAATTTTTTTTAAAAGGAGGAAAGAGAAGTAGGTTGGGAGCCACCATGGGGACAAAGACCCTAATGAGTGGTATGTGAGAAAAGAGACAAGTACAACAGCCTCCACTTGAGAGGACTGGAGGGGAGACCCCATCTTCGGGGCAAGCAAGAGAAGGGTGTTGCAGGAGCACCGAGAGGAGCCGTGATGCAGATATCGTCCTGAGCAGGGGGGCGTCCTCAAGTACATACAAAGCACACCGATAGACATCTCTCACCTCCTCTCACCTCGCCTTGTCTCACCCAGCCAGACACCCACACCTGTGCCCAGGGCAGACTCTTATCTCTTGACTTGGATCCCTGGCTCACTACAAGCCAGGGTGGAGGCCAGCCAGGGCTCCTCTTCGTTTTTGTGGGTTAGAGGACATCCCTTAGCAACCTCGTGTGTTCCAGGAGGCACCAGAGTGCAGCCCCAGGGAAAGAGATTCCACACTTGCCACGTAAGCCATGGATTAAGCCAATTAATTGCACCCAGGAGTTGCTCATGGCATCATCCTCACACGCAAACAGGCACAGAAGCCTGCCCTGTGTACCCAGGTCCCTGTCCTTGTACAGAGAAAATTCAAGCACACCCTGTGTAGATTGCAAGTCGGATGGGGGTAGAACTAGAAATGATTAAAGGGAAGAAGAAATTATGTCAAACAATCATTTCATGATTTTTTTTTTTTTGAGGGAGTCTCACTCAGTTGCCCAGGCTGGAGTGCAGTAGCAACATTCATGGCTCACTGCAACCTCAAACTCCTGGGTTCAAGCAATCCTCTTGCTTCTGCCTCCTGAGTAGCTGGGACTACAGGCATGTGCCACCACACCCAGCTGATATTTCAAATTTTTTTACAGAGACAAGTTCTCACTATGTTGCCCGGGCTGGTCTCAAAATCCTGGCTCAAGCAATCCTCCTGTCTCAGCGTTTCAGAGTGCTGGGATTACGTGTGACCACCACACCTAGCCTTGCTCCCTGATTCTAAAAACAGAAAGGAAGCAATGACGAACCTGGGCACATACTTTGTAGTGGTGGGATTCATGGAGACAAGGCATCTAGCTGGTGGTGAGGGTGCCTGCCCCTGAGGAAAGGCCCTTGGAAGTCATTAAAAAGTGCCCTGGGGCTCTTGCACAGTGCCCTACGAGCCTGGGCACTGAAGTAGGTTGGTGAGGAGCCTCAAATGGAGGGTTTCCCCACGAAGGAATTTCATTTTAGACAGCTTGAGGGCTATGCTACCTGAGCTGCCCTGAAAGCCAACTCTATCTGCCCAAGTGATCTGCAGTGTGAGAGAACTAGGGGCCTTTAAAAACTTACCAGTCAGCCTGGGCAACTTAGCAAGACCCAGTCTCTAAAAAATAAAAATTAAAAAAACAGCATGGGGGTACACACCTGTATTTGAGCTACTCAGGAGGCTGAGGTGGGAGAATTGCTCGAGCCCAGAAGGTTGAGGTTACAATGAGCTATAATTGTGCCACTGCACTCCAGCCTTGGTGACAGAGTGAGACCTTGTCTCTAGAAAAAACAACAACAACACATATCACCCCTTTCTCCTCTTTCTGTACCCCCAAACTCTGCAACTCTAAGAAAATCTGTGAGACCTTAACACCAAGCCATAATTGCTTTTTTTCTCACTTCATGAATGCATATGTATTTTCAGCCTGAGTACACCAAGCCCACTCTGCCAGGGCTCCTGGCCGCAGATACTGGCCACAACCTCTAGCATGCAAGGTCCTGAATTCAGCCTCTTTCTGGGTCATCTGGTTTTCATCTCTTTCAAGGACTGCCCTTTCATCCTGGCCAACTCTAGACAACTTTAAACCCAAGTGGAACCAGATCAGAGTCTAGTGCATTACTGTTGTTCAACAAGGGCTGTTTTCCTTCCTCTTCCACCAAATTTTCACCCGTCATGAATGTTCCCATGAGCCCAGTCTTGGCATCTCCCTGGCCTCTAGTAATATTGCTAATAGGATATGCAGAAGTGGTTGAATTTTCCTTCTCTTCCACTCTCAGCAATTAAGTGACTGGAGCTGGAGGCATCAGAGAATTGGATAATAATGAGAAAATATAAAACAGAGGAGCAAAGTCAAGGGTGAGGCACTGACTCACAAGCACAAGTTAGAACTAAGAATCTCCAGTCAGTGAGGGAAGCTTTGGTGGTAAGGGCACTACAGGAGAGGCTTGCTATCCAGTGGTGTGATGCTGTCACTTGAGGGCTGGGGAGACACATGCTCTTTCTCTGTCAGAACATGTTGGGAGCCGGGTGTGGCTGCTCAGGCCTGTAATTCCAGCACTTTGGGAGGCTGAAGAGGGTTGAGCCCAGGAGTTTGAGACCAGCCTGGGCAACGTAGTGAGACCCTGTCTCCATAAAAAAGTTTTTAAAAAATTAGCCGAGTGTGTTGGTATGTACCTGTAGTCCCAGCTGAAAGGACAGACCGAGAGTGGGAAGCCATTTTTCATCTTGTTCTTAAACTCTGACACAATGATGAGAAAGTAGAAGCTATGCTTTTGGAGAAATGCACACTTTAGGTAAAATTAACTTTACTGACTTTGTCTTTTCAAAAACAGACTTTCAGGTATCTGAGGTATCTCATAGTGGCAATCAACCTTGCCTAGAGCAAAGGGAATTTACAAGGCCTAAGACATCATGCATTGGGCAAGGATTATAAAAGTCATGAAACTTGTAATTACAAAAGTTATAACTGTTCAGAGGGAGAGCAGGTGGGGGTTTGATCTTCCAGTAAATTGGGCACTATCCACAGGAAAGCAAAGGATCCCCCGAAGCTACCCACTGGGAATGCCTAGGAGATAAGGGAAAGTGCACCATCCACTAACTCTAAGGAATGCCATTTGGGAAGGTGCAGGAGGATTAGAATCCTTGTCACGCCCTTCTCTGGGGGCTATGATAATGTGGGCAAACATTAATGGGTCTCTATGTCACAGGTTCTCCAAGACATCCACAGGTGGTCGATAAGGAAGTCACAGCAGTCACGGCAGTCACGTGCAACATCTCCAAGAGAAAGATTTAAGCCAGGACTCTGGGGGGCTACGAGGCCACACTCACCTAGAGTTAGGCCCACTCCCTGTCTGTGGGGGGTGAGCTTTTCTTAAATAAATCTTTTCTTCTCTCATTTCTGTGTGTCACAGTTCTTTGCAATTTACTCGGATCTCTGGGTTGCCAGTGCACACCTCCGGGTTGCCAGCCCCAGCAGTGCTGCGCGCCTCCCTCTCCTCTCCACCCTCACCCTGTCCCTCAGTACCCTAACACCAGCCACATGGGAGGCTGAGAAGGATGGATCCCTTCTGTCCCAGGAGTTCGAGGCTGAAGTGAGCCATGATTGTGCCACTGAACTCTAGTCCGGGTGACAGAGTGAGACCTCAACTAAAATAACAAAACAAAAACGTGTTGGGAAGGAAGAGAGGTGAGACCTATAGGATTGGACTTCTGCCAAAGGCTCAGATAGGTGTGGAACGTCCTTAACCTTGGGACCTCAGGTAAGAGGAGCCCTCGTGCTGTTTGGTTCTGTGGGCATCCTTTTGGTTCCACAATGATGGGACTCAATTCAACTGACTACAAAAAAGATTACCCGTCAGGATCCCAGCTTGTTGCTAGGGATTGGTCATGCCAATTTTCCTATCCACTGGGCAGGAGAAAGTGTGACTTTGGGCAAAAGGGTGACATGATTGGCCTAAGAAATTGATCATCATCCAGGGCACACAAGGCTGTTCTCCTTAGTTTTTTCCCTTTCTTAAAATAGGATGCTTTTGAAAAAATAAAACACAGTACCATTTTCATGAGAGGAAATTGAGCCTTTGTGTCATTGAAGGGGCTCAGTTAGTGAAGGCGATGCTTGTCTAGAGAGGCACAGAGACGCTGGGCTGGTGGCACTCTAAGGAAGCTGGCGACCTTCGCTGATCACAGCTATGCACTAGCCTGGCCCAATGGAAGGCAGCTCTGGAAAGGCTTTTTGAAAAACACAGCCTCTCCCTCAGTCTCTTCCCAAGCGCATGTAAATCCCAATTACTCACTATTCATTTTCTTTTCTGTGGGTTCATTCTCTCTGATTTGGCAAAACTGAAATGTCATTGAGGTGACCATGATTTTCACTGGAAGGATATGTGGTTAGAAGGCATGTGTGTTGATTTTGGTTGGGGATATGCAGTAAACACAGCTTCCAGCACAAGGACTCTAAATTAGGTCTTTGAATATAAAAATCATGTGATTCCCATTACAATCAGCTGGAGCCCTACTTGTGCATCTATAACCAGGTAACAGTAGAATGGATTCCAGAATTAGCTCATTACACAGCTACCTCTTGGAACCCTTAATTTCCTGTTCAGTTTTTCCCTGGAAATGTTGAAATTGCACAGCTGATAAGAACATGAGTCTCTGGTAGCAAAGACAAAAATGAATCTTAGTTTATTCAATCTATAAGCCACTTGACTTTCCTTGTAAGAAAAATCAGGACACTCTAAAGAAACGCCAGTGTAACTTTTCAGTATTTGACAGCCAGGAAGTGTATTTTTCTTTCCCAAGAGTTAGATGCATCCAGTATGAAAGTGAGGGAAATAACTTGATATCAAAGATTACCATAACCAAACCAATATATCCCTCAAGACTGAAAAAAGTACCACTTAATAATACGTGACACAACTCCTACCCTTGGCAAAGCAATATTTTAAAACTAAAATTATATTGTAATTAGCCTTTCAAAAATGTGAACACTTCAATATAGGAGTCCATTAATAATCTAACTGCTGCTGCAAAGCGTGTTCCTCCCACACGTATAACTTAATTAAACTCCAAGCTTTCCTTCCAGCCGTCAGACAGCCATGAAGAACAGGTGGCTCTCAACTTGCCGATGATGGAAGGATGGCTCTTGTGATGACTTTGCAAGCTCGGATGAAATTATCTAAATGCCTTCCTTGTTCTTTCTTCTGGCACTTTCTATTTCAAACACATATTTGCTCCTACTTGATAGGATTTAAAGTTCAAGCACTACCTAGGACGATGCTAATGAAAATTAAATGTACATTTATATAATTGTCTGGGTCATTGCCCCTATGAAGATCTCAAAATTAAAAAAAAAAAACCTGTTACTTTCTTATAGAGCTGGAAGTTTAGGTGAGTGCTAAGAATCATTACAAATGAGCCTGCTGTGATTTCAAGGGCACTGGCAGACAATAACAAGTGAAGGCAACAGCCTCTGAGAATCCTCTCTCTCTTCTACCACGGGCTGCGGGTCAGGAGATAGACATTCAAGAACCTGTAGAAGGTGGGCAAGTGGCTGGAATAGGTGAGCATAACTGGTATCGGGGTCAGGGATGTGGCGAATTGGAGAGTGTGTGCCCTGTCTCTACCTAACTCCAGCGGATTGTTTTCTTGTCTTCTCTAGAGTTGGAATTACCAGTTTAGTAGAAGAAGGCAATTCTAATCCATGAGTTAAATCTCTAAACATTTCATAAATCTGACAGCTAAGTTAAAATGTTAAACTTTGGGTGGGCTAAACCAAGCCATCTATGGGTGCGGGGCCACCTTCAGAGATGGCTGTAGACTCTGGTCTGTTTTGCCTCCCAAGAAGGGAGGCAGTTTAAGGTATCACTCATATGTGCCTCAGAGTAAATCTGTAATCTGATGGAAACTCGGAAGAGAGAAAGAGGTTAGGAGTGGGGAGGAGTGCATGTGAAGGTGCTGAGGCTCAGAGGCAAGAGGACAAGTTAAAGGATGAAATCACAAGGATGTTGGAGACACAGTGGCACAGACAGTGAGCTGAAGTCCCCCCTGCCTTCTCACTGAGAGGCCTGGCATTGTGGTAGCACAGTTGACACTGGTGACTTTGAAGATGGGAGATACCAGCACCCCCTGGTTGCCCTGGCTTCCACTGACTTGTTTTGTTGTCCTCAGGCAAAGGCCTGAAGCGCTGGAGGCTTTTTTTCCATCTGGACAGCATGCCAGAGTCCATTCCTTCTACACCCCCCCAAGGAAAGAGCAGTCTTTGGACAGTAGTGGATGGGAGTTAGAATTAGAATTCCAGTTTTTCCACTTTCTTTGTTGCTGTTGATGTTTTGTTTTTTTCTGAGCCAGAGTCTCACTCTGTCACCTAGGCTACAGTGCACTGGCGCACTCATGGCATCACAGCCTCGACCTCCTGGGCTCAAGAGATCCTTCCACCTCAGCCTTCCAAGTAGTTGGAACTACAGGCATGTGCCACCACGCCTGGCTAATTTTTTAATTTATTGTAGAGACAAGGTCTTGCCAAGTTACCCAGGCTAGTCTCGTATACCTAGGCTAAGATGGTCCTCTCGCGTTGGTCTCCCAAAGTGCTGAGATTACAGGGGTGAGCCACTGTACCCAGCTCAACTTCTCCACTTTCAGAGGTCACTCCACACTATCTTCCATGTCCTTCAGCAGGATTGGGCTTCCAGGGCCCACAGTGGTGCCTTGCTCCCAGAAGCCCTCATTACGGTCTCCGCTCCCTCCCCTGTCCTATTCTCTATGCCCTTCTGGGTACTTCCTGGTGTCATGGCCCACTCCATCTAAACTCAAATCTATGTCCCAGGTTCTGCTTTGGGGGGATTCAAGTCAGACAAACCCCGATCCTGCCCCACCACAAGAACATCTCCTGGAAGCCCTGCCCACCTCAGCTGACCTCAGGCCTAGAGCCATTTATAAGACTGAAGTCCATAGCACTGTGTTCTATCTATGCAACTGGGATAATTCTTTGAGAGCTGCCACTCCAAGCTCAAAGTATCACCAAGAAGGTCAAATAAGATCATGTGTTTCCCACGTTGAAAGGTGTTCTACAAATGCTGATTTTATAACTCTGTTGTTAAGATCCAATAATGGTGTGTCTCCAGGAGCAAAGATGGGAGTGATAGTAGGAAAAATGGGTGTGAGGAGGTGCATTTCTGAACTACTGGGTAAGTCTCAGAACAAAAATATCTGGCTGGATGGGGCCACTTTTATGAGATAACTTCAAATTTATGGCACCGCAACAAGGTCGATCAGTCCGCTGAGGTGGCGCTGTGGAGGCAGGTACTATTTACAACACATTTAATGTGTTTGGAAACTGACTTGTAATTCCCAGGATGGGGGAAGATGAGCCTGGCTGACAGAAAGCATAAAACTACAGCTTCAAGAGAATTTCATCTGTGTAAACTACAGCTACTAATTCCAACAACGAAGTATTTAGTGCCTGTGACTTTTTATAGGAGAAACGAATGGCTCTTTTATACCTGATTTAATGGCTATTTAAAGAGAAAAAGTATAATCCCGGGACAGTCAATGGAATAGTGATATTTACAGATTGAATGTTGATTAACCATAGAAAGAGGGAGACTTTTTTTTCCTAGCACTTTTGACAGTTGACGTAGCCTTGAGCTGCAGTTGAAAATAACTTATTTGTGTTGATTATACATGTATGTATCTGCATGAGTGTGTGTGTGTGTGTGTGTGTGTGAAGCTGGACACTTACACACGGCAGGCAGCAGACGTGTGCCTTTACCTTTTCCAGCAGCTGAACTGCTTTTAGAGTTTTCTTCAGTAGATTGTGATTTCAGGAGAGTCTCCGTTCCCTACTGCTAAGTATGCTTTTATTTTTCATGACCACAAGCATTTTTTTTCAAGAGGAAAACCTTCAACAAGTCCATCAATACTTAGATTGTTTACTGGCTCCACAATGTGCCCTTTGCTTTGATGGTTTTCAGAGAAGTATTTCATGCAATAGGGGAGTCTTGCATAAACAAGATTTAAACATGGATACCTCTCTACGAGTGGCCCTTGTCAGTGTTTCTTAACCTCAGATCTGTTGACTTTGGGCTGTATAATTCTTTGTCATGAGGGCTGTCCTCTGCTTTGCAAGATTTTTAGCAGCATAATTGACCTCTACCCACTAGATGCCAGTAGCATTTCCCTAACTGTGACAACCAAAAACTTCCCCAGACATTGTCAATTGTCTTATGTATGTGCATGTGAAAAACCATCTCTAGCTGAGAACCACGCACTATGTATGAAATTCAGGTGACTGCGAGGTGTGTCTAAGGTTTTTCTTGCTTTGGGGTCATTGGGGTGTATGGACCAGGGTTGAGAGACAGAGGACTTGCTGACCCTTCCAAGCCCTTGTGTGGCTTCTGGACGACCATTAATCCCTCATCTGTCATGTAGCACTTGCCCTCACAACAAGAATTAAAAGAAAGAGCGAATATTTATTGGGCATTTATTATGTTCTAGGTTCTGTTCTCAGTGTTTTAAATAAACTAACTCATTTCACCCCTGTAACAACCCTAGGCAGTAGGTAGTATAATTGTCTCTATTTTACCGCTGAGCGAATGGAGGTACAGTGGTTGAATGATTTGTCCATAGTCATTCTGGTGAGTGGCAGAGGTGGAATTTGAGTCTCCCTTCACCCTCTCACCACATTGTACCACTGAGCTAAGTGTGTCCAAGCACTTTGTAGATGGCAGAACGGGAGGTCTGTTGATAATACCTTCCTGTGCATGCCCAGGCCACGCCCCCTAGGGCCCAGACACCCTCAGACCCCAACAAAGTGCCTCTCTGCCATGGGATCTTCCATGCACCTTGTTTCCTTTCCACCTGCCCAGGATGAAATCCTACCCATTCACAAGTACAGGCTCACATGCCACCACCTTCCAGGAGTGCTTCTTCTTCATTCCTGCCTCAAGTGCTTTAGTCCTTCTTGAAATGCCATCATGCTTTGGCCAACTCTAGGAAGCTTACTGGCTTCTCTAGCAATGACATGTGTGACATCCTCTCTCTGGCAGCAAATTTCTGGTTCATTGTTGGCCTCATGGTGACAACCCCTCACCAAGGTCAACACGGAGATTGGTCACAGCATGTATTGAAAGTGAGATACTTCCATGTTTATGAATGGATTGAGCAGATCATTGGATTGAATGACATTTTCTATCTACAGATGCTTGCCCTTGTAGGGGAAGAGAAATATCACCCAAAGAGGGATCTTTGGCTCCTTCCCATCCCCAGAAGCAGCAAGAGATCCAGAAGCCTTAAGTACTTGGTCATGTAAGAGTGAATGTGTTGTGCCGGATGAGCAGTAAGTGACAGAGGGGTTCTGGGAGTTTTCACCCATCCTATGCAACGCTCCCCTCACATCAGAGGTCACCTTTCCATCCGCCCCTTTTTTAGGTCATAGCTGCTGAGCCTCAGCATGTACTGATAGATAATTTGCCATAGAAGTTGAAAAAATATCTCACTGATCAGATTTTACCAGCTGTCCAAGCAAGAGATCATGAAAGGAAAGGCAGCTGCCATGTGCCTGATGCCTCTGCTCACAAAGACTTTTTGTGACTGTCATTATCTGGGCTTTGCGCCTGTACTCCACAGCGTCAATTTCTTAGAGAGATTGAGCAGGGCTGCCACAGGCATTCTTCTCTGTCACATGTCTTGCTTCTTATTGAGTTTGCACCTAGGGAAACATCTGTCTCTTGTGGCAGCCTTGCTGCTGTGCTTGCTTCTGGTACAGGTTCAGTGTCAGTGATGTTTCAGGAGGTCTTGTTAGAGAAGGAGGAAGGGTGTTGAGTGGAAGAGATTAATTAGCTTGAAGAAGTGTGATCAGAGGGTCAGCATAGTGAAGTGCCACCTGGACTGAGTGGAGACCTTCTGCAGTGGGGCATGCTCTGACGTGGCACACTTGCGACTGCGATATGTGCCTTCAACACACCTTCAACCCACCAACAAATGACTGGATACTCTAGGCTCTGCTTTTAAGGATGTAATTCCACATGGATTCTCTATTCATGAGAAGCAATCACTGTATTTCATTTATTGGCGGCATAAAGGGGGTTTTATCACAATCTCACTGCATCCTAATTCAAAATATATTAATATCATCACAACACACACACACACACACACACACACACACACACACACACACACACACACACAATGGGATTGGAGAGTCTGTGGTTCAAATGGCATCAGCTCCTGGACTGCTTCTTCCCTTTTCTATACATTTTTACAAGAACCAGGGAGCCCGCACATCCCTGGAAGAGGCAACAAAGCCTCTATCTCTTGCATTATCAACTGCTAAGTACTACATGAGACCATATTTTATGATGCAAGGGGTAGGAAGAGTAATGTCTACTTCTGATGCAAGAAGCAGACATGGCCCAACTTTGATGGATGATCCATGTTCAAGCAAGCAATTAGAAAAACTGCTCTCCTGCTTGTAAGATGAGCAAGCATGGTACAGACAAAACTGCAAGAAAATAAACACCAACTCCTTTGCGTCCTGATCTAAGGAACTCTGTTTAGATCAGAACTCACCTAAGCAGAATTGTGCCCCAAGGCACAGCAATATATGGGGAAAAAACAGTCAGAAAAGTGACAAGTATTTTTTAAAGGTTTATTTGTTTCAAAAAACCAACTTTCCTTCCATCTCTAACTTTTCACACCATACAAATTTGAAACATGGCCCCTGTATAAAAATAGTATATCTTCAGAATAGAAAAACAAACTTGCCTATACATGGACCGTTTTCAAAGAGAGAACATGAACAAACAAGTTTTTAATTTCAGGTGAAAAGCAGACCTTTCGGCCCAAATTTAATTGCAGATAAGAAACTCCAGCATCTAGAACTTAACAAGCCACTTTCCAATGATGGCTTATTCCACATACATAGATTAAGATCAAGTTATTTATTTACCGAGGAAATAGATAATTAGTCACAGACCACACATAACTACACTGAGAGATCTCCCTTGTCCAGAAATCAAGTCACTGAAGAAGTTTTAGTCATCATCTATACCCCAGAATCATGCTCTCGTCCAAACAAGTAGCGTTAAACTGCTTTCTATGTAAAAATTGAAAAGCTGAAGAGTTGCACTTCATGAGCAGAGTGAGGAAGGGCTTGTGTGACGGCTTCCAGCCTCCGTGAGAGTTTAATCCTCATGAACTGTATCTCTACCCAGATGACTTTCTATTCCAAACAGCAAGAGTCTGACTTCTTCCGTTTTCTACTCTGCTGGGTTTTAAAAATTGGAAGCACATTGTTCAATTAAGAACCAATTAATGTGACATTCCAGCATGAAAGAAGTGTTAGGCAGGAGGACTCCACTGCAAACTAATCAGTTTAAAGTTTCTCATTGACTCATGATCTGCTGTTTCTTAAAGGCACCAGAGTGTTTTGCATTTATATCACCTCCAACTCTTGGAACTTGATGAAGCATATAAACTATGCAGGGTCAAGTTGAGTCAGGACCGCATGGCGACCTTCCCAGTGTAGCCCAATTTCTGCAAATGTGTGCACGCCATGGGTGTGGACTTTCTCTCACCCTAGTACAGTCCTTGTTTTGTAACTGTTACTCCTATTGGCCCTGTGACTCCAAAGATAAAGAGCAACCAAAACTCAAAGGGCTGCACTGCAGTCCAATTCTCTTCGGCATTGTTGGTGCCCATAAACTTGATTTTCTCATCTCTTAAATGGAAGCAACAGGATCTGTTAAATGGAATGAAGGTGCTGTGTCACTCACTGCCTGAGAAGAATGAGTTTGGGTTTTTTTGAATAAATGCCAGCTTCAGCAATTAGTCCATCAACTTAAATTCTTGTTGCAGTTTCAATTAGATTGAGAACCTTTCCCTGGTTTCCACTCATGCTGTTGTGCAACGTTTTTGCAAGGCTAACAGCTGTCTTATTCCACCCCAGAGAGAGTTCTGTTTTAGCTACTCCCGCATTCCTAGGCCATAAAGCACTCCAGGATCTAGTGGGTGAAAGGCTGTCTTTAGCATCACAAAATGATGTGTGTTAGCAGTAAATAAGCTGTAGTAAAAAGCAGGCAGTGATTACTTTCTTGTTAACGAGTCACTCAACAGTGTAGTTGGATTCACTGTACCATGGTCTGGTTGAATATTACAGAATTTGTAGTGGCACATTTTATGGGATATATTTTTTAATGCCGAGAGAGAGAGAGAGAGAGAGAGAGAGAGAGAGAGAGAGAGAGAGAGAGAGAGAACAAAGACCCCAAAGATAGAAGTTCACAATCTGTCAGCATCATCTCCCACTTCAAGATTAATGTGCCAGGAGATATTTTAGACAGTTGTTTGACAGGCTTAATTTATTTTTTTTAACATCATTTAAGGCAGGTTTCCAAATAATATTCTATGAGAAATAGAATTTTGCCAAAATTTTGTTCAGACCCAGAGAGTTACATCCGCCACCATCTCTATCTCTATCTTCATCTTCTGTTCCAGTCAGTCTCACCTCCTCACACTGTGTTCCTTTCACTCTGAGGGACCCCAACAAGCTCCTCAGAACACCCCTTCAGCATTTCTGTTGCTCTTGTCCATCTGCGCCCTGCCCTTCCTTTCCCTTCTCTGCCCAGTCCTGAGCCAGGATCTTGAGCCGGCACCTCCACATCCAGCCTTCCTCCACAGCTGGCTGTGGTCAATGGGAGAAGGAAGAGACAGGTGGTGGCACTTGTCCCCTATTCTCTCAGGACTGTTTGCTGTAGTCTTCGCCATGGTTTCCCCCTTCTGTGGCCACAGCTCTTGTTATAAACTTCCTGCCCTGGACCCAGCTCTTCCTGGGCTCTGGGGACACATTTCCTCTGCTCGTCCTTCTTCCTAAAGGCAGCAAGAAGAGTCTCTGACTGCAACCACCTTTCTGTTTCTGATTCCTGCTCACACTCTGCAGTCAGACCCTTCAGTGAAATCACACAAGTTGGACTCTGAATCCTGCTGGGACTCTGGCTCTCTTGCCTCCTACCTTGTGCACGAGGGAATAGGATTCATTGCAAACAACAATAACAACAAAAAACAACATAAGGGTTTATGAGATACTACTGGGCTTTGTAGTTCACTGGTGTGTTACTCTTCTTAGAGTGCCTGACATATAGTGAATGTTCTAGAAAGCTGTATGAATGAATCAGAAAAAGCAAGAAAAGAAATGAAAAAAGGGTATTATCCATAACCTGTGGATTACAGTAACACCCATGGGCTACTTTTTAAATCTGTCCAGAATTTTAGACTTTTGCTGAATATAATACACACATACACACACACACAGAAATAAAAATAAAGATACAGAACTATATGGAACACAGGTGAAGCATACTACCTGACTTGAATTGACTCACTGCCTTAGTACCCTCAAAGTCTGGATATATGAGCCCTTATTTCTGTTCTTATCAGTACATAATGCATATGGAAGAAATAATCACTGAGGCATCCTACTTTTTTGACGGTTATGTTGATCTACCTGTAGTAATTAAGTAATCATCTAAAATGGGGAGAAAATTATGATTAGTTTATCAAATACTTTAATAACAGTGAAATATTAGTTAACATAAATTTCTATTTATTTGTATTTTTATTAACCTATTGATACGATTAACACTCTTGAGGATTAAGCTTAGTTTCAGAATACTCCCAAAGGAACCCAATTAATTTAAAAAGCGGTAAATATTTAGGGAGAGGACTCAGTTTTAGAAATATAAATTTAATCTCATTGCATTATAAGGATGTAAGTTATCGTTAAAATCTTTAAAATAGTAACCAGCTATGTGTAGCTTGCATACTTCCTTTTTCATTACAATATTTGTCATGAAGATGAATTAATGTTGTGCCATTTTCTGTTCTCATTACAATCTTGGTCCTGAGATGAAATATTGGATGTTTAATGTCCTTAAGAATTACAGCAGAAAACTGTATGATGTTGACCTTTTTAATATTCTGGTTTCTGACTGGTTGGCATTTCTTCTCCTCCTCCTCCTGAAACAATTCCTACTAATATGGAAGAAAGGGTTAGGGTAGGTAGCCAATGAGAAAGCAGAATATTATAAAGGTCAACAGAGCATAGTCTTTTCTATAAACTCAAAAAATGTATCAAGACATTTAAATTCAAGTACTATAGCTCATACTTATGAACAAACTATGTAATCATAGTTGCAAAAAAATCCTATTTTAAAACATTTTCATTACTGTGATAAAGGCACAATATAATTATTCAAGACTAAAAATAATCTCTCAAATTTTTATGAGAGATTGAGAATGCTTTTTAAAAATCACAAAATTACTAAAAATGGACATAAAGATCACTTTCTTTTCCTTCCCTATGGTAAAAAATTATATTTTTTATTGTGCAATAACACTAATATTAACAGATAGCTGTAGAAATGGAAATTTATTTTGAGCGATTGCAATATTATTCACTATTTTAGAATAAAGAATTCTTAATTTGATTTTGGCAAATGCAAAATTAATATTTCAAATCATATTCATGATTTTATCTGGCATATTTTAATTGTTCAATAAATATTGACTGAATCAATGTATATGCAGGAAACGTCAAACTATAGAATACTACTAGAGGTTATCTTATTTTTGGAGGGGAATATGAATCACTGCAAACAACAACAAAATCAAAATAAGGAATTCTAAGGTACTACTGAGCTTTGTAACTCACTGCTGTGTTGTTCCTCCTTCAGCACCTGACATATAGTGAATGCTCCAGAAAGCAATATGAATGCATGAATGAATGTGAGTAATACACCCACAGTCTGTGGAATGCAGTAACACCCATTGGCTACTTTTTAATCTGTCCAGCATTTTTGCCTTTTGCATATTGCTCAGCCCCAGTAAGACCTCACCCCTGCCCTCCCTCACATGGTGGTCGCATGATCTCGGTTGATGAATCAAGCTTCTCTCTTCTCGAATACTGTTTTGGTTGGCGGTAGGCATTTAACTCAATCAGGGCCAAGGCAAAGCCATGATGGAGGGTCAATATAGTGCTGAGTGAGAAGCGGCTTGCTCTCCTTATCCTGGCTCACTGGCTGTAAGGACAGGGCAACCCTCACGTTGCTTGGGATCATTTCTGCCACCAACTAGAGAAAACCACCTAAAGGCAAGTTAATAGACAGAGGAAAGGAGAGAAAAACCTGGCGATATTATTTGAATGCCTAGATTGGGCCTTATTTACAACCAGGGCCACCTGGTCTTTGCAACTAATTAAGTCCCCTTTGCTTATGGTAGTTTGAGCGAAGTATCTGTTACCTATGATTAAAGGAGTCTTAATTATGGAATTATTGCAAAGAATTCTAAGATCCATCAGGACTTCAAGTATTAAATGATGACTGAGTAATACATAGAGCTATTTTTGAATGAATATGGATGTTTGGTTAATAAATTACAAATGTATATAAATTCAGGGCAACTTTAAAAAATTTATTTCATGTAGTATGTAAACTAAAAATATTTTACACTCAGGAAAGATTTTCATATTTTAAAAGACTGGAAATTACTATACAAGATAAATTTATTTATAATTAATCTTCAATCTATTAGTACTATAGTTAATCACAGCTAGTTCTCATAAGACCTAATTTTCTCTGCTCTAAGAACATGGACTTACCTTGCGTACAAATCAGTCATTAAACATTTATATCATTATTTACAACATACACTGTACTCTATGAGATCTTAAGGGAAGCCCAATCTCCCTTTTGTCTTCAAGAAGCTTAAAATCCAAGGGATAATACACAGCACACATTCATGATAAGCAGACCAACACCACCAAGTCAAAATAACCTTCAAGGGAATGATGCCAATCACAGTTCTTGAGGAATTTGAAACACATCTCTTCTGCAAATATGAGAAGGGGATAAAATGATAAAAGATACACCCTAAGGGAGAGCACATGAGAGAGAGAAGCTACCAACTCTGTACCTGAGAAATAATTTGGAACCGATTAACTAAAGCCTAAGTGAGATAAAGAATTGACTTGCTAAATCTGATAAGCTAGAATACTCAAACATCTGATTAGAGTTGGCCATGGTGAAGGCAGTAGCAGCCTGTCCCAAATACTGCGACATTCTAACTACTCTAACATGAATGCCTGCTACGTACTACTCTAACATGAATGCCTGCTACGTGACTTTGCTATAAGGTGGTATTCTTACCTGTTCATTCACCCTGTCAAGCACCTGCTGTGAACCCTGGGATTGGGGAATTCTTTTCTTTGTCCTAAAGGTAAAATAGTTCAGCACTCACTCTGAAAAGCCTGCACCTCCTAAGTGTGTGAGGCTACATTGTTTGCTGCCTAGCAGGCTGTTTGCTTGTCTCACCACCCTCTTTCGCCTACATGCGGTTCAAGGTCTATCTCCTGCACTATGTATTTGCTGAATCATGTCGTCTACCCTGACCTTCTTTGTCCTGCCCTCTGCCTCTGGAGGCTAAACTTTAGGGACTGCCTCAACTGAGCTCTCTGGTCCCTGAGGTTCCAGTGGGCTCAGCTAGTGTTGGCGTCTGTGGAGACGAGAGGGTGGGAGGGACATCCAGTCAGGATATTTCCTTCCTGGGCTCTCTCCCTGTTGGGTCACAATAGGTTGGCTGCATCCTTCTACCAAATACCACACCTACTTTCTCTGAGTCTGGTAGTGCCCCTTCCTTTTGCCCCTTTTAGGCCCAGGTGTGATTGTGGATCTGCACAGCTGGTAGCTTCAACCTCTGTTGCTGGTTTCCTTCATGCCACTCACACTTTTCTAGGTCATCCCTTCATCTCTCTATCTCTCGTTAGTGTCTCTTGAGTGTACTGTGTCTTTCTTGCTGGGACCCTGACTGATATGAATGAATAAATGAACAGTTGGGAATACTGCTGTATATCAAAGCCATATAATAGGCTTTCATATTAGAGTGGTCACAATGTCACAGTATTTTGAAGGGTGTTTCTACTGGCTTCATCATGGCCAGCTCTAGTTAAAGGTTTGATCATTCAAACTCATTCAATTTTTTAAAAAGTCAATTCTTGATCTCACTAAGACTCTCTGGTTAATTGGTTCAAGCTTACCAAATTCAAGAGATGTGGGTTTATATAATAAAATAATTCCATATCAACAGTTGATGACAAAACTATTAATGGTCAAATGCACAGTAGTTTTCACTAATTTTTGTTATGGAAAACTTCAAACATAAAAAACTTTGAAAGAACAGAGAATCATTATACTCACTGCCTAGATTCACTAATTATTAACATTTTTCATATTTGTATTATGTATATATGGATATATGTGCACACAAATGATATTTTTGCTGAATCATTTGACAATACATTGCAGATACCATCAATACTCCACCCTTACACGCTTCTGTAAACGTTTCTTAAACCTGGTCTTTTCTGCCTCTCAGCGTCACTCCTGAGAACATGAGTAACAGTTCCCTGATAGCATCCCAGCACACAATAGGGCATGTGTTTGTCAGGAGACAGGAGTGGGGACCCTTGACCCACAGAGACGCTCTGTCTTAATCTCAATTTTATCTGGCCTGAAGCATTTCTTTTGTGTCAATATCTGACAGCTTCTGCCATATCCACAGCGATCTACAAATGTAACTGTGCACATATCCAAGAGTCTGGGAGGCAAGGGGAGTTCCTTGGGTTTCTCTCCAGATGGGCCTCCTCAGGGTGAAGCCAGGACTGCTGGAGAAGCAGGAAGCCAGGTTCGGCCAGAGGGAGCATTAATTCTCTCTTTCATCATTTCTTTATGTTTTTCCAACTAGATCAGGAGTTTTCTTTCTCCAAGCCAGAATTTATTTCTATATTTTTCTTTAAAAAGGGGGAGAGAAAGATGTAGATGTAAAAGAGGAACGCACTATGGCTCCCATAAAACCATCCTGGCGACTCCACAATGCTTGCTGGGCGGCTGTCCTGAGTCCTCCCTTCCTTGGCACCTAGGCCTCTGCAGGAGTGCTGGCATCTGTGCTTTATTTGTTGCGTCAGTCAAGAAAGTCTTGGGTCCCTCGTTCTTAATTAATAGAAAAGCCAGTGAAGCCACTGAAGGAACAAACTTCAGTTGCTTTCATGGACTTGTCCCTACTCTGTGGATCAGGTGACCAGATATTCTAAAAAGGTTTCCTCCCCTTTTGGTTGGGATAACAACACGGAAACAGAATGAAGGTTTGGTAGCTGGCTCCCAGTAAATGTCTCTAGGAACACCACTTCCCCCAATTTCCTTTAGCTTCCCGTTAGTAATCATCTGGGGGTGCCTTCCCACCCCTGTTCATCCTCCCAGCTCTTCCATATGGTGCAGCCTATTTCCTACATTAAACACTCCCTGTAAAGATGAGGAATGTCTTCTGGTTCCTTGGCTGGACCCTGACTAGTGTACAGCTTGCTCTAGGAATGGTCAGGACAGAGTCAAAATAAATAGGAATTTTCTTCCTAGGTTATTGAGTACCCACTATGTATAGGGCACTAGGTCTAGGCACAGAGGAAGCCAAGTTGAACTATAGGGAGTTCCTATTTCAAGGAACTCAAAGTTTTGTGGAGGAGATAGAGCAATGGATAGTTTTAATAGATGATAAATGCAATGGGGACACAGAGTATGCTCAAAGTGCCTTCACGGCTTTGTCTTGTGTGTTGGCCAATTTTGTGGTGCAGTTTTGGGAAATGAGTATGTGCTGAGAGCCATGAGAATGGGCCTGAGGCTGCTGCCAACTAGTGTGCAGCCTCAGGCAAGTCACTAAACCTCCCTGGGCTTCTACTTCCTCAAGAATAAACAGTAACGTCCAAGTTTCCTTTTGGATTGCAAATATTATTGCCATGCGCTTTTCAGTACCTCATTTAACAATTCTGAGAGTCTGCAATATGCTAAGTACTTATTTTGAAGTTCTTCCCAATGAGCTTGAGGGACACTTGGCTTGTCTTTATCTAACCCTAGAGTTCTGCCTCGCCAACCCACTGCACATCACAAGATGACATGGACACACACATACCATTGACACACACACACCATCCATAGACACACACAAACCATGGACACACACACACATGTGCACACACACCATAGGCACACACACCATGGGCACACACACCTTGGAAACACACACCATGGGCACACACACCATGGGCACACACACCATGGGCACACACACCTTGAACACACCATGGACACACACACATACACACCATGGGCACAAACACCCTGGGCACACACCATGAACACACACACCACAAATATATGTGCCATGGGCACACACACCATGGACACACACCATAGACACACACACACCATGGAAATACGCACACATCATGGCCACCCACACATCATGGACATAAGCACACACCATGGGCACACACACCAGGATACACATCATAAACACACGTACCATGGGCATACATACACACCATGGATACACACACACACACCATAGACAACACCATAGACATGTACACACATCATGGACACACATACACCATGGATACACACACCATGAACATACACCACAAACACACGTAATATGGGCACACACCCACACACCATGGACACACATACACCATAGACATACACACCATGGACACACACACACACACACACACACATGGGCACACACGCCACACCTTGTCTCTGCTACCTACCACCGCTCTGTCATCCTGAACATCCCAGGGACCTGCCAGTGGATGCATGCTTAGCAACTTCTACAACCCAACATAGCAGACATCACCATCTGAAAGTTAGTTCATAGGCTGGAGAGGAATGAAGACGTGGGGCCCCTGGCTGTGAATCCTGCACACCCCAGTGGGTGGCATCCAGTCAGGACAAGGAGAGGTCTACCTGGGTGAGTTCTGCAGAGACACCTCCACGACGCTCTTCCCACCACTCAAGGGGTAGCTTCATTTCAGTTGACACAAAGCAGCTTCTTGATGAGAGAGCTAGAGAAAAAAAATCAACCATTTAAATAAAATTTCAAAATGCAATCTCACAGCCAAACGATTCAGACACCTTCCCACTGATGTGCTCTTTCAGTGATGACATCATCTGAAAAACAAATCTTTTAACCAATTAAACGTATTACACTCAAAGATTTAGCTCCTGCCTCTGCCCAGGTTAAGAATCTCTTCCAAATGATTTGCTATGGCCGTTAGACTTACTGAAGGACCTCACAGATTGTGTCTCTGTGGAAACACAATGATGCCTTTTGCCAATGGCAAACAGACCATACATGCAAGGGCCCTTCCAGCCCACCCCAGCAAATCCCTATGATGGATGCTGGAGGTTCAGTGGTGAACAGAACACACCGACATTCTCTACAGTGACATAAAGAAAGAGGGAAAAGCCTAGGCTGACAGAAAAGGTGGTAATTTGATGCATTTTCAGATGGGTCTTCAAAGAAAGTAAATTTGCTGCATTATTCCCAAGAGAGTTATGATTTAAAATGTAGTACTTGAAAGAGACTTGGAAATATAGAAAAAAATCCGTTCCACCTCTCCTGAGTGTTCACCAAAAACCAGGTTTAAGTTCTAGCAGCAAATTGGATGTTAGAAAGGACGTCGAAGCCCTGTGGGTATCGGCAAGTCTGGCCCCTTTGCTGGCGTCTCCCGTTGAGAATGGTGTGTGCTTGAGATGGCACACCAGAGTCTCTTTTTTTCTGGGTTAGAAGGTAGGTTTCGCCTCCCAGGAATCCTGTGCTCTTCCTTCCTGTGATTCACCTTAGGCTTGTGCCAGATAAAAGGCCCTGCCTCCAGTCTCCCTGTCCCTCTCCCATAGCCCTGGAGTCTGTGTCCTGTACTTCCTAGCAGTGATCAGTTGCTGGGCATCCTGTGTCTTTTGTGAGGGCAGGAGGCAGAGAGGTGGTGACTGGGAGCCCGAGGGCAGCTTTCCCAGGGGCTTGGCCTCCACCCACCCCACCAGGCCCATCATAGGTGCTCTGCCAAGGGTGCCCAGGCACCCAGGTAGCCATGCCACCGAACATAGTCCTCAGATGCGCAGGGATCTTCCCACTCCCGCCCTCTCAATGCCAGTACCAGGCTACTGGGGCCAATTCTGTTCCCTTAAAACTAGGCATGGAGTCAGGAAGGACTAACTGGATGCAGAACTTCTGCACAATCTGCAGTTAGACATTTGTGATATTCCAGGCATTAACAGGACCTGGGTGATCTGCTGCACATTGTCTTGTGTCAGCAGGTACTCCCAACCAGGGGACTGTTACGAGACACCTGCAGCTGTTAATTGCTTGGTTATACTCTTAACCATGGCCTCAATAATAGAAGGAACGAATGCATCTGTTAAAAGATTGAGTTTGTATGACAGAAACACCTCCAAAAACAGAGGTTTACATGGAATAGAAGTTTACATTTCACTCTTAAAGGAAGCTGACATTATCAGGCATAAATCCCAGCTTTTCCTAGAGTGAGGAATTAGATCAGCTTTCAAGCTTTTTGGTCTCAGGAGCCCTTTACACCCTTAAAAGCTATTGAGATCTCCAAAGAACTATTGCAAGCTGGAGTGCAGACGTATGATCATGGTTACCACAGCCTCGACCTCCTGGGCTCAGGTAATGCTTTTGCCTCAGCCTTCCAAGTAGCAGGAATCACAGGCACGCACCACCACGCTGGACTGATTTTTAAATTTATTGTAGAGATGAGGTCTTGCCAAGTTGCCCAGGCTGGTCTCGAACCCCTTGACTCAGGCAATCCTCTTGCCTTGGCCTCCCAAAGTGCTGGGATTACAGGCATGAGCCACTGCCCCTGGCTCAAGGAACTTTTCTTTATGTGAGTTATCACCTTGGAAATTAAAACTTGGAAATTTTTTACATATTTAATTCATTTAAAAATGATTATAAACCCATTGCATGTTAGCAATAATACAGTTTTGTAAAAATTAATATTTTCTTCCTTCTTTTTTTTGAGTCAGAGTCTCACTCTGTCACCCAGTCTGGAGTGCAGTGGCATGCTCACGGCCACTGCAACTTTGACCTGCTGGGCTCAGACGATCCTTCTGCCTCAGCCTTCCAAGTAGCTGAAGCCACAGGCATGCAACCATGCCCGGCTGATTTTCATATTTATTATAGAGACGAGGTCTTGCTCAGGCTGGTTTCTAACCCCTGAGCTCAGGTAATCCTCGCACTTCTGTCTCCCAAAGTGCTGGGATTACAGGTGTGAGCAACCGCACTCTGCTAAAAATAATATTTTCTAAAAAAAAAAAAAAAAAGAGAGAGAGAGAGAAAAATAGCATTTTACATTTTTATAAATCTGCCTCGCATAATGAAAGATTGAATTTCATGTCTGCCGCTGAAGATGATCTGTTGCAACATAGGTATTGTTGTGGTGAAGTTTATGAAGAAAATTCTAAGCTTCCCATTGACATGTGATTAGACAGGGAGGATCATGTAGACAGGCCAGGAGGAACCTCAGGAACAAGACTGTGGTCTTCTTCACATCCTCAGTCTCCAGGCTGAGAACTGCTGACTTAATCTCAGTCTAAAACAGCTGCAGGAACTTCAGCCATTGCCTCCCCACGAAAGGGGTCACAACAGAGGCAAAGCTGAAGGAAGGAAGATTGGCATCCTCCCTTCAAGAATTCCTGGAGGCCACACGGCCTTCCTGCCCACGTCCCTTTGACCAGAACTTTCTCCTGGCAACATTCAGCTCCCAGAGAAATGTTCAAGCTACAACTTTCTGAAAAGGAAGGGAAGGAAGGCTACTGAGAAGCAATTAGTAGTCTCTGCCACAGGAAGCATGAGCTAAAAGAATTCCAATGACCCACATGCTCTGTCTGCTGTTTCCATGGCTGCAGATGGTCCAAACACTGCAGATCCCCCCCAGAGTCCTCTGGGAAGAAATTTTTGTTTACTTTGCTGAGTGATTCATCTATGGTGTTTAAGTGGATTTTAAAGTGTATTCGAGGGGCAGGGTGTGGGTGGGAGTTTAAGGGGCAGGGCATGAGAAAAGGGAGTAAGATTTGGGCTGACCCGAAGAGAGCCCAGAGAAGGAATGACAAGAACTGTGTTGTGCAGTGGAAAGGAAAATCTCAAGAAAGAAAGGCCCTCCTGGCAAGATGCTCCTGCTGTTGTCCAGACGTTCCTTTATTTTGAAAGACTTTGACAGCCAGAGAATAGTCATTAAGGACAGGATTTACTGGGGGAAAAAATGAAAATGTCTTCTTTTTAGCAAAAAGTAAAGACCACAGGAGTTTTTCATAGTTAATAAGAAAGTATTAAGAAACGAATTTAAAATACTTTTACTGAATGTTTGCTTTGTGCCAGTCAGGATTCTAAGCCTTCACAGGTATTGTTGGGTCACCTCATCCTCATAGTACACCTAAGGGGAAGATACTATTAAAATCCCATTTCCTTCCTTCCTTCCTCCCTCCCTTCCCCTTTCCTTGGGAGGGAGGTCTGAGTCTCTGTTGCCCAGGTCGGAGTGCAGTGGCACAATCATGACTCACCACAGCCTCAACTTCCTGGGCTCAAGCAATACTCCTGTCTTAGCCTCTCGGGTAGCTGGAACTACAGACACACACAACCACACCCGACTAATTTTTTTTTTTTTTGGTAGAGACCAGGCTGATTGCCTAGGCTAGTTTTGAACTCCTGGCCTCAAGTGATTCTCCTACCTAGGTGTCTGACAGTGCTGGGATTACAAGTGTGGGCCACTGTGCCCGGCCTTAATCCTCTTTTTTTTCTGATAAGGAAATTGAATCAGAGGGAAGTTAAATACTTGCCTAACATTGCACAATTGGCTAAGGGTGGATTTGGCTCCATGGTATGTGTTCTGAAACCACTAAGCTACACTCACTCATATTCTGAGGAGGAGCTCAGATGTGAGGCTAAAACTCGAGGAAGTCCATCAGATGGGATAAAAATGTATCACGACACAACTTAGTAGTACTGAAATTTAATGTTAGGCTCTATATTGCTTGTAACCGATGCTCCAGTCTGTTTGCATGTGCATTTCAATTTTCCCTGTGTTTAAAAAGAGATACTAGCATGGCTGAGGTACGACTTTTGAATTTGTTGGAGTGCTAGTCCCATAGAAGTATGGGGTTTGCATCAAGGAGAGCCTCACAGACTCCCCACCCATTTCTTTAGTGACCCAGACCCACCTAGGTTCTTGGCCATGGCCTGGGATCTGCCTTCTGTCCAACCAAGTGGCAGGTGCCTGAACTGTAAGCACAGGCCCAGCAGGAAGCCTTGGCATCTGGGGTGTGTTTTAACAACCCAAACCTTTTAGCAGAGGGTGCAGATTGGTAGAATTTTGCTTATGAATATGCTTTATTCAGTTCATAAAGTATAATTTTTTTAAATGGATTTTTTGAGTAAAAACTCGAAATCAAGACTTTACGTAAGAATAGGGAGGGGACACACTGCCACTTTTAGATAGGCCATGTTCTCCCAGGGTCAGCATGGCCCCCTGTGCCCCAGGGCCTCTTACAACTAACCTCCTGGTGTAATTTTGTTGCCTGTTAGTCTCCCGCAGGCGCCTGAGTTTGTAATGCTGTCTTTACAGGGATTCAACTCCAGATCTTACTGAATCCTATATTCCACCGTAGCAGAATCTGTTCTCAAATGACTCACCTGTAATTTCCAGTTGAGCTGATTATGCAGGCACAACTTATCCACACGGTGAGCTCTGCCATCCGTGGAGACACAGAATCTGATTCCAAGTTACTCGCTGAGAAGTGATGGGCTGAACATGGCGGGGTAGGGCAGAACCCCAAAATGATGGGATAAATGTCTGGAGTGTGGTAGTACACAGGCAGAGAGGGTCAATAAAGACGTTGGAATTTCGATTTTGCCTTGATTATCACTGTCATCACTGATAATAGTGATAATCAAAGTCATTGATGTCGTCACCAAACTTTTCTGGCTGTGAGACTTCAGGCACATGAGAGGACTATGCTTCCTGTCCCCTGGAGTTTGGGTCAGGCCATGTGACTAATTCTGGCCAATGGGCTGTGAGTGGCACTGACACGTGTCATTTGGGGCAGTATCACGTGGTTTCCAGAATAAGACTTTCCAGAGCAATCTTTCCTTTGATACAGTGACCGGCAGAGTTGGCAACGGTGGCAGCTTCAGATCCTGGGCCTCTGAGTGGCCCACACTGAGAGAGGCTTCTGCCAACCCACAAGAGATATGTCACATAAATGAGAAACAAAACACTGTTGTTCTAACCCACTGCGACATTTAGGGTTTTTTTTGTTTTGTTTGTTTGGGGTTTTTTTGGTGTATTTTTTTGTTGTTCTATTCTGTTTTTTTTGCAGCATAACCTATCCAGTCTTGATTAAAACAGTCACTAAATGTTCACAAACAAGTACATGCTGCATTCATACTTTAGAGAATTGGCACTCAGCCACTTGGGCCATCCCCAATTTGGAAATGGAAGGGCTTCTTCGGGTCCTGTGTCTCCATGACTCCCTGATTTCAGGTCCCTTTCCGAAGCCTCCTGTCACCCGTATACTCTTCCCAGCTTCCCAGCCTCCATTCTTTGCCACCAAGCTTGTCAGTAACAGAGCTTTCCTTCTTGCTCAGAGGAGAGCCATCGAGCATCCACAGACAGAATGACTCTGAAAGAAAACAAGCAGGGTCTTCCCAGTGTTATGTTTTGCAGCAAGATTATACTCACAGCTCACAGAGAATAAAAGCCATCCATATCTCCGTGCTGCAGAGGCTTGGCACAGTCCTTCCTACCAGAACTTGTGAGTGTCTGGTGGTAACAGAGCTCAGGAAAGGCCCGGGTCTCACAGCTCTTCAGAAAGACCTGGGCCCGACCAATCCCGTCTGCGGTGTAATCGGTTTCTCCCAGGCATCTTTCTTTGTGTGGGTATTCTAGAATTGCATCCGTAATTGAATTTATCTTCTAAACCAGGGATGGATTTTCTTGTTGCTGCTATCAATACCTTAAAAAAACAAATCTCTTTTAAGTTTATTGTTTCAAAATGCAAGAGGTGTCCTCCAGGACACACCCACCTGGAAGCACATGATCTCATTTCTCAGCAGAAAGTAATAGTCTGGATGGTAAAAGCTTTACTTGGTCTTTATTTTAGACCTTTTTGTTCTGAAAAAATGTGAGTGTAGGATGGGCATTCATGGTTTTAATATATTGCTTGTGTCTGATTAACTCTTCCTTCATGCTGAGCTTTCTAAGATGATGTTTTAAAATATTTCAGTAAACTCTCAAGTGTTAAGTAGATGGGACTGTCCAGTTGCAGGTTTCATAAACCATTTACTCAGGCAGTGGAGAATTTGTCAAGGACCAACTCAAGGACTGACCTCCTTAATGGTTTGTTGACCTTTGTTCTCTCTCCCTAACCCAATGCTCGCATGGTACTCAACATGCTTTTGTAATTACTAGTCAAAGTGTCATGCTGATGTGCCCTGAGAAATACAAGAAGTTCCCATGCTTTGTGGCCGAATAGTCCAGTGGATTAGATCAAATAAATATACAGTTAGCTGTAGTTTGTGGCAGTGAAGGAAGCATTATTTGCTGAAAAGTGTGATGAAAAAGAAAGGGATGTTTGATGCAAGAATTTGGAGTCCTTAAGTTTTGCTGAGTCTCCACTAACTCATGGTGTAAATGTGGGAGAGTTATTCAACTTTTCTGGGTTCCTGTGCAACTGTTAAATGAAGGAGTTGAAAAGACACAAACATTTTGAAATTACAGCACTTCAACGCATTCTTAGACATTTAAAACAATGCAGATAGAGCAAACATTCCAACTGCTTTTGCTGCATTCCATACATTTTGGTATGCTTATTTTCATTTTCATTTATCTCAAAGGATTTTCTTATTTCCCTTGTGATTTTTTTTTCTTTCTTTGACCCAATGATTATTGGGAGTCTGTTGTTTAATTTCCACATATTTGTGAATTTCCCAACGTTTCTTCTGTTTTTTTATTTCTAATTTCATTCATTCCATTGTGATTAAGGAACATACTTTGTATTGTTTAAATCCTTTAAAATTTATTGAGACTTGTTTTATGGCCTCACATATGGTCTATCCATGCACACTTGAGAAAAACATTTATTCTGCTTTAGTTGAGTAGAGTTTTCTATAAATGTCTGGTAGGTCTAGTTGGTTTATAATGTTCAAGTGTTCTGTTTCTGTGTTGACATTCTGTCTAGTTGCTCTATCCATTATTGGAAGTGGTATACTGAGGTCTCTACTATTATTGAATTGTCTATTCTCCCTTCAATTCTTCAGTTTTTGCTTTGTATATTTTAGGGCTCTGTTAGATGTATATATGCTTTCATTATTATATATTATTGATGAAGTGATCCTTTTATCACTATAAAATGTCCTTCTTTGTCTCTGGTAACATTTTGTCTTCAAGTCGAGTTTGTCTGATATTAATATAACCACTCCAGCTCTCTTTTGACTACTGTCTATATATCTTTTTCTATTCATTTATTTTCAACCTTTTGTGTCTGAATAAGTATGCCTCTAGTAGACAGTATGTAGTTGAGTCATATTTTTAAAAATTAATTCTGCCAATCATTACCTCTTAATTGAAGTGCTTATTTTATTTACTTTACTATGATTAGTAAGATACGGTTTACACTTGGCATTTTATAATTGTTTTCTTTGTATCTCATGTCTTTCTGTTCCTCCATTATTCCACTTCTGCCTTCTTTTGTGTTAAATAAATATTTTAATATCCATGTCATTTCCTTTACTATATGTTTCTGGGTTATATTCTTAGGGGTTGCTATAAAATTCCAAATAATATTTTGATTTAAAATTGTCTAGTTTGGACTAATACAACTTAATTTTATAAAAACTTTGTATCTATACAAATTTCTTTGTATCATTGTTGTCAGAAAAATTACATATTTTGTATACTGTGCTCCCATCAACATGGATTTATAACTTTTGCCCTATGCAGTTGTTCTTTAAATCGCATAGGAGGAAAAAAAGTGTTGTAAACCAAAAAATACATTAATACTGTCTCGGTTTTTGTTTATCTGGGAATGTCTTAAATTCTTCATTTTTAAAAGATAGTCTTGCTTGATAAAGAATTCTTACTTGACACTTTTTCCTCTCAGCATTTTGAATACATTATCTCACTGTTTTCTGGCTTTCCCGGTTTCTGATGCAAAACTGACTGTTAATCTTATTGAAGATACCTTGTATGTGATGAGTCATTACTCTTTTGCTACTTTCAAAAATCTTTCTTTTCTTTATCTGTAGAGTATTTGACTATGATGTATGCAGGTGTGAATCTCTTTGAGTTTATTCTGCATTGGTAGTTCAGTGGCTTCTTGGATGTATAATTAATGTTTTTCAAGTTTGGGAAGTTTTCAGCCATTATTTCTGCCTATTTATTTACCTCTTTTTCTTCTAGGGCTACTATTATGCATATGTTTGTATGTTTGATGGTGTTCCACAGATCTCTTTCTTCATTCTTTTATCCTTCTGTGTCTCAGACTGGATCATGTATGTTGATTTATCTTCAAATTTGCTGATTCTTCTGCCTATTCAAAACTACTGTAGAACCTGTCTAGTGAAATTTTATTATACTTTTAAACTTCATAATTTCAATTTGGTTCTTTTAAAAAATAATTCATATTCCTTTATTTATAGTCTCTATTTGGTAAGACATCATTCTACTTTGTTGTTCTTCTTCTTTAGACATAGCTTTCTTTGGTTTTTTAAACATATTTAAGCTAGATGATTTAAAGTCTTTGTCTAGTAAGTTCAACATCTGGGCTTCCTCAGAAGCAGTTTCTACTGATTGCCTTTTTTCCTGTGTATGGGCCATATGTTCTTGTTTCTTTGTATTTTTAATAATTTTATTTGAAAACTGGATATTTTAAACAATGTGATGTGGTAACTCTGGAAATCAGATTCTTGTTCCTCCCCAGAATGTATTGTTATTGTTGTTTGTTGTAGTAGTTGTGTGTTTGCCTAGTGACTTTTCTGAACTAATCTGTAAGTCTGTATTCTTTGTCATGTCAAAGCTATTGAAGTCTCTGCCTGGTTAACTGCATAGTCAGCGAATGACTCAACAGATATTTCCTTAACCAAAGATGAGAGCTAGGGTCTTCTCAATTTTTTTCTAGCCATGTGTACAGTCCTGGACAGGCTCATAACCCTGTGCATAGCTTATATATGAAATCACCAATATCGCACAATTTGTATATCACAGCTTGTACATTCATATAAATTTCGTTCTTGCCAGAACAGTGGAAACACTACACAAAGCTAACTCAACTGTTTTTACTTCACTTTTTGACATGAGAATTTTTTTTTTTTTTTTTTTTTTTACCAATACCCTCTACCTTTGGCATACTGATAAGGAACAATTGATAAGAAGAAGAATCTGGATTTCCTCATTATTCCTTTTCCACTCTATAATCATGGTTGAAAATCTTAAGCGTTTATCTAATGCAGGAAAAAAATAACATGTGTAAGAAAGGAAATGATAAGGTTCCTAGGTCATTTATGTTTCTTACACACTGTTGCCTTATTTCAATATCTAAAGTAAGTTCTGGTTTGAATGGAAAGTACAGCCTCTCGGGGCTGTCAGTACTCTCACTTACTCAATTATAGATGCAACATACTTATCTTGTTTTCAGTCTTACTAAACTTCCATGCAGTGTGAGTCTACCAATTCTTTGCTCATGGGGTGTCCTGAATGCTAGATGAAAATAAGGCAGGTAACAGGAATATTGCACATGTCTCCTCCACTCATGCACATGCTCCATGGTCCCACTGCACTTTACTTATACTCCACAACTTCAAAGATAAAATGGCTAAGAATTTCAAGATGACTGTAGGAGAGTATTATGCCAAGCATGGTGTCCTGTGTGACTTCATAGACCTTACATCCATGAGGCTGGCCCTGTGGGGCAGGTGCTGCTAAATTCCCTTTCTTCGTGACAGAAAAGAAATGTTTACCAGCTAAGAACCTATGTGCCTAGTCCTTTTATTCCACATTTTGCTGTTCATTGACAAATAAACATTGCATGTATTTATTACGGAAACTGTGTTGTTTTGAAATATGTATACATTATGGCATGGTTAAATCCAGGTAATTAGCATATACATTGCCTCACATACTTTTTGCCTGTGTGGTGAGAACACTTAATCTACTCTCTTGGTAATTTTCAAGAGTATAATACATTCTTATTAGCTCTCGTTAGCATGCTGTACAATAGATGCCTCAAACTTATCTCTCCAATTCCTGTCTGACTAAAATTGTGTATCCTTTGACCAACATTTCTCCAACCCTCCCTCTTGTTCCCCTCCTACCCTTTCTTGAAGCGACAGTGACAGTATGATACCCATGACACAGTTCTGACTGACAGAAGAGAAATGGAAGTCTCAGTTCTGCTGGGAGTTCTGGAAACGTCTTGCTTTCAAGACCTATGTCTTCTTCCTTGTTTTTCTTTTTGTTTCTACCTGAAATGGGGATGTACTACAGAAAGAGAAACAGCAATGTGCTGGAAGGCTGTGAGCATGAAGACAAGAACCTGGGATCAGGAACTGGATTAGAAAAATGAAGAGAATGCAGATCTCTTGAGCCTTACAACAGTGCTGAACTGCAGTTCTCTGTCGTGTTATGTGAGGAAAATAAATTCCTGTTTGATTAGGTTAAAATGTTTCAGGTTTCTGTGGCTTACTAAAGAATACAATCATAACTTATACCCATTAATTTTGAATACCACATTTATCATGCATTAAATTCCCATAGATACATGATTTTATTTCTGTATCTTCAACTGTCTCACTGGTTTTTAAACTACATTTCTGTGCTGAAATCACATCATTTTATTGCTTATAGATTGATAGTATGTTTTGCAATCTGTGAGAGCAATGCCTATTCTCTTTTTTTTTTTTTTTTTTTGCAGGATTCATTATTTTTGTCTGTATTCACATCTGTATGAATTTTAGAACATGTTTGGTAAGTTAATGAAAATTAGTAGAATTTTCATTAAGATTATGTTGATTTTAAGGATTAATTTGGGAAGAATCGAAATCTTTAAAATTTTCATGACTTCCATCTAAGAAAATAGCAAAACTCTCCATTTATTCAGATCTTTTGTCTATTCTTTAGTAGATTTTCAGTTTTACCAAAAATTTCAGTTTTTGCATAGGTTTTGCACTTTCCTGTTAAATGTATTTCTAGGTATTGTATCTTTGGTTACAATTATGAATGGGTTTTTTTCTTCTCATTGTGTTGTCAGATTGGCTTTTGCAAACTTATAGTAAAGTTAGTTTCTAAATTTACTTTGATTTTGTATTCAGCTTGCTGACTAGATCTCCATTTCCCTTAGATGCTTTCACGGATTCCATTTCAGTTCTGAAAGTGCCAGAACTCAGGTGTCATAGAACTTCATAACTGGAAGAAGTTATATCTGGTCCAGGTCAAAGGAAAAGCTTCATGGAAGGGGTGAGAGTTCATTGTCACCTTGCCATGAGGCTGTCTAATTCTGGTAGCAACCTCTCCAAGTCTGTTTGTTTTTAATGACAGGTTTTTTGGGGTCCCCTCTGGCTTCTCTGCATTTCTTCATTGTTTCATTCTTACCTCCACAATTGTTCCCAAAGGTGATATGATACATGATAGTCTGAGTAAGATTGCTGCGAAAAAAAATCTCAAAACAGCTCCTGCAGGGCTCACAGGTTTTTTTCGGTGGTGATCAATATCTCCTTTTGTCCCCAAACCAAAGCACTAAGACCTAAATTCAGATTCCTTTTCTTGGGAATATATTGAAAGGCCAAAGCCAAGTTTTTTATTGAACATTTTAGAGTTTGGTTTGTAAATTAAAATTGAACCTAAAATGGTTCTGAACAAATGGCTGTTAGCCAAGAAGTCATATTATATTCTTTCACTTCACAACTCCCACTCATATTCCCAAGTCCTGAAGAAATGTGTCTCCTATTGACAGTGTTTAAAAAAAATTAGCACTCAACCCTTAATCATGGATCATGGGAATAAACATGGTTTAATGGACCAGGGCTCAAACTTGGATTTACCACAGCAGCCAGGAAGATGTCATGCATGTGTTTCCACATCTGGAACATGTTAGGTCCTTCCTAAACGAGCAGGGGAGGAATGAAGCAAGGAGAGATGAGAACCGCATTTTCTAAATAGATAAGTCCCTGGAGTTGTTCCTGAAAATCTTTGAAGATATCTCTGAGGGGTATTGATTTTAAAATCAAGAGGCCTGGGCTAAAACCACTTTCTATCAATGCCACTTCCATAATTCATTCTCAGCCTCCGTAAGTCCAGGTTTCTGCTTACAAGAATGTTTGGAGGACAAAATGAGATAAGGTTGCAAAAGAACCATGCAAACTGTAAAGTGCATTGCAGATGTGAGTTGTTAGTAATTTTGGCAAGTTGAACACTTCTCCCTCCTTGCCTGTTATGTTTGGGAATGTGTGATTCAAAGGGGAAAAGAACCCTGAAATGACCTCAATACCTGAGAACATCATAATTAAGCACACTGAAAACCTTTACAAAATGTATGACTAAAGGAAAACTCATGACTTCATGATAAAATATGGATGAAAATGATCAAAAACAAGTCATAAAATATAAATGCAAAGTAGCTAGCATTGTTTTGATGTTTGAAGTAGTGGCTTAGAAATCTAAAGAAAAGCAAGAATGACAGGTGATTGGATCAAATGCTCAGAGTCACTTGGTTTTTATCAAGTCACCTATCTGCCAGATCCCCCTAGGGCTGGAGATCATGTGCTCCTCCAGTTGACTTGGCTCTGTTTCTTGCTTGGGTGTGGGAGCTGCTTTCAGATGATTGACAGAAGCACCATCGACATCATCATCATTGCATTAATTTCCTATTGCTGCGATAACAGATTAGAAAAGACTTAGTGATTTAAAACAATGTTGGTTTATTATGTTATAGTTCTAGAGGTCAAAAGTCCAAACTGGATCAGCAGGAATGTGGTCTTTCCGGAGGCTCTCGGGGAGAGCCTACTTCTTGCTTTCATAGCCTCTAGAGATGGGGTGTTCAACCTTTTGGCTTCCTTGGGCCACATCGAGTAAAGCAGAATTGTCTTGGGCTGCACATAAATTATATAATATAGTTAGTGTATGTACATAAGACTTATTTTATTTTTTAATATAAAATTTAGAAAAATGAGAACAATAAGAAAATGACTGACAGTGGTGGGAAACTATGGGGGGGAGGGGAAGGGAGATGGGATTAATGGTAGTAAATATCTGTCTGGGGATGGGGAGACACCTCTTATCAACAAGGGTGCCTGAACGAAGCATATTTGTATACCTAACCCTTGACTGTACCCCATAATATCATAATAAAAAATATTGATTAAAAAAAAAGAAAATGCAAATCAAAAAAAAAGAAAAGAAAAATGAGAACAATATAAAGCTAGTGGAAAATTTGACCTTGTTTTTGTAAAACTAATCTCTCAGTGTCTGGTTTGATGGAAGTGGTCACAATTCTTAGTGACTTCACGAGGTGCTTGTCAGAAATATTTGTTTGGATTTTGCTCTTTGTGTGCTTCATAATTGAAAACAGCTACTCACAAATGTATTGATTGCTAAAAGGTGATGTCATGAATAAGGTGTGATTGTGAACTTGAAACACAGAACTATGCATGGGGTCATGAAGAAAATAAATGCTAAAAAACACAGTTTGTTAAAAGATTTTGTGGGGCTGCATTACTAGCTGTCCTGGGCTGCATGTAGCCCATAGACCACAGGTTAGACATGCCTGCTCTAGAGGCTGCCTGTATTCCTTGGCTCATGGCCTCTTCCTTCTATTACTCCAAGGTCTGCTTCCATGGTTGTGTCTCCTCCTCTGATCCTCCTTCTTCCCCCTCATAAGGACCCATTTGATTACATCAGGCCTTCTGAATAATTCAGAGTAATCGCCCCATCTCAAAATCCTCAATCACATCTGCAAAGTTCCTGTTGCCAAGTAAGATAACATATCCATAGATTCCTGTGAATATGGACATCTCCGGGGTAGGGCGTTCTTCAGTCCATCACAGTCAACAGTTAACACTTACTGAGAACATTTTTTTTTTTTTTGGAGTTGGAGTCTCACTCCATCGACCAGGCTGGAGTGCAGTGGCACACTTACAGCCACTCCAGTGTTGACCTGCTGGGCTCAGGCGATCCTTCCACCTCAGCCTTCCAAGTAACTGGAACTATAGGCACACACTACCATGCCCAGCTAATTTTTTTGTTTATTGTAGAGTTGAGGTTTTGTCAAGTTGCCTAGGCTGGTCTCGAAACCGTAGGCTCAGACAATTTCCTCACCTCAGCCTCCCAAAATGCTAGGATTATAGGCTTAAGCCACCATGCCCAGCCACTGAGCACATTTTATGTGCCAAGTATCATTCTAAGCACCTCACACATTAAATCACAAAAGCCTTATGAGGAAGATCTTATCATTCTCTCCCCTTAAAGTTTATACCATTGAAGCAAGTAAGTAACTTGTCCAAGGTCACAAAGCTAGGACATTAACCCAAGTTGGCTAACTCCAGATTCCAAAGTCCTCTCTCTTATTCCCTTAAGAAATGAATAGATGGACCCACTAGACTTAGAATGTAAAAATCCCTAAAGAGGTGATGATTTTTACAGCCACAGCAATAACAATGATATATTTTTTTAGTAGTTTACAATATATAAAGCATATTCCCAGCAATTTTCCATGAAAACTTCCCATAATTCTGTAGCTCAAAATAATTTTCCTTCCTCTAAATCTTTTTCTATTTTGATTTGCTTAAATACTAATGATTCATATTATGCCTTTCATTCGAATTTGTATTTCTATTTGTTTATTCTGTCTGTTCAACTGTGAGCCCTTTAAGTAGAGGTAGAAACAAGCCCTTCTCCCCAGTAAAAATAGCACAGCGAGTTGCATACTAGAAGTATTTAATAAATATGTGTTCAGTTGAATAGTATATGTGAGGCAGAGTATTGTTTAGGGAGTACTAGAAAGCCTAAAAGATAAGTGTGGTGGACCATTCCTTTGTTGACCCCCAAGACCCATGATTTCTGGCATTCATGCCCATGTGTAGTCTCCTCTCAATTTGACTGCTGTAACCAACTGAATACAATGAAAGTGATGTTGTTTCTGTCTTGGGTAAAGCACTTCCGTGGCCTGTAATTTTCTATTTTCTCCAGCCTCAACTTTGGAATCCTGTTTTTGGAACCCAGCCACCATGTGGGGTTTTAGTCCAAATATCCATGTGAAGAGGACCAAAGTTTTCCACCAGAGCACCGAGATCCAGGAGATCCCCCAGATAACTGCAACCACCTGACACCACAGGGAGCCAAAGAACTGCTCAGACAACCTGCAGAACTGTGATGTAGAATGAATTGTTGTTTTGAGCTTCTTGGTTTGGGGGTGGTTTTTTATGTAGCAAGAGACAACCAGAATTCCAGGGCAGCCATATTGCTGCAGGATAGGTAGGCCATGCTCTCTCTTCCTCCTGTTGACACTATCAGGAGATCATAGATTCTGGATTGGGAAGGCAGAGATTCTGCCACCTGCCTGCCATTGAGTGGCTCCTAAAGCTTGGAACAGGGTATCTTTGGAGATAGAGACTGAGGAGGAAAGCCTGAACGTGGCTTCAGAGTTTGGGCACAGAAATAGTTGGAAGAAAGCTCACTGGGAACTTGTATGACTTAAATCCTTCAGAACCTGAATCTGGGTGTCCCCTCTTTTTATCTTTTGAGGAATTACTAAGCGACATGTGCTTTCCATTTTTCACAGGGGTTTTACCCCCTCCCGACAGGTAGTTTTGTTTCTCATTGTTGGGAAAGCCAGTCTTGTCGGACCCCTGGTTGGGAACACCCCTTTACTGACATAAGAAGCCCACCTACCTGTGCTGGGCTGACCACCTTGTGAGGGAGTTTCTTCCCCTGTTTGGACTCATGGGCTCACCCTGTTCTCCTTTTTCTGCTTAAATTAAGCTCTTGCCTCAGTGGCCCTCAGACTCTTGGATTGCAGCACCCACAGGGAGGGGTGGGGTTATTCTGTCAGAGCACCAGGAGAGGTGCCTGCCTCCACACGGCCTTCCTGGGCTGCGAAGGAGACCCACTGGCCCTGGGGACCACTGCACAGAGCTGGATCTTGCTGTCACACTCTCTCTTCGCTTGCTATAAGTTAACTCTGTGCCTGCTGTGTGTCTTGTCTGTAGTCAGTCACCTCCAGGTATACCCTGGGCTGTTCCCAAGTGGCACTTGTCTTCCTTTGTCCTGGGCCACCCTCATGCCACATCCTACCCCATGGCACAGCCTGATGCCCAAGGAACAGTGAAACACATGTTCTGAAGTCTTTTAGCTTCTCCCTTGACTTCCTGCCTTTGATTCTGTATTGTTTTCAGGGTCTAGTTCACTACTGTGAGGAAAAGCAAGAAATATAGACTAAAACAGGAGCCCTCTCTGAAGCCAGTGACCCCTATTGTCTAGAGACGTACCTTCAAGGCTGCAGTGTCCAAGCTTGGAGGCACTTGCAGGAGAGGCTGTGTTATTGGTTTACAGCAGGCTCCTGTGTGCATGACACAGAGAGACCTCAGGCCCACGTGGTGGGGAGAGACATGGCTGGGAACATGTCCTGAATGGGAAAAGGCAGCTTCCCAGTCCACACTCCTCCTTGCTCACCCTCCTTCTACAGCCCTTTAAGACCTTCTACAAGACGACAAAGGCATGGCCCTGTGGACATTTGGTCCAGCATGAGCACCTCAAGCTTGTGTGTTGTTGGGGATGGGGTGAGAAGAGCGGGAGATGGGGTGGGGACCGAGACTTATCTGAGGGACAAGCAGGAGGGGCAGGAGTGGTGACAAGGGGGTGTGCAGAGGGGGTCTCCCTCCACCCACTCCCTTTATCTACCATCTTCCAGAATAAAATCTGTTCTTGAGGACTGAATTTTTTTAAATGTGGTACATATACACAATGGAATATTATGTATGCAAAATTATGAACTTCGCAGCAACTTGGATGAACTTAGAGTCTATAATACTGAGTGATCTATCACAGAAACAAAGAACTGAATACCACATAGTCTTATTCATAAGCAGACCTTGAACAGTTATCATAATACTATAGAAAGGGATTGGCAGTAGTGGGAAACTGCCAGGGCGAGGGGAAGGTGGGATTGGCGATCATGGGAAACTGCCAGCGGAGGGAGGGGTACACCTCATCAACAAGGATACCTGCATCATGAACATTTGTACGCCTAACCCTGAATGGTACCCCACATTATTAAAATTAAAAAATTAAAAAGAAAATCCGTTCTGTGTGGCATTGGGGGTCACAGGAGGAGCAGGATGGGGAGTCAGTGTAATAAATCATTTACCCAACAGTGGAGGCTACTATAGGAAGAGAAAAGGGAGGCTGGGAAGAGAAATCGTTGAAATCACTGTATCTGGGAGAGAACAATCCCTTATTCTCTAGCCTTGCTCAGAGACTGAACATCATATTTCAGGAGAACAAGGTACAGTTCCACATGTAAAGCATGTATAGACCTCTTGAAAGAAAGTGTGGTTGGACTATTTGTTTAGTTAACATTAGTTATTAGTTCTTATTGTTTGTCAAGTTCTGTTCCAAGTACTTTACAAATATTAATTTATTAGACCTTCATAACAATTCTAAGAGATAGATTCTCAGAGGACAGTACTCTTTTAATCTCCATTTTGCAGATGAGTAAATTGAGGTCCGCAAGCGTTAAGGATCTTGTACAAGAGAGAGTTGCCAGGCTTAGCAAATACAAATAAAGAATGCCCAGTTAAATTTGAATTTCAGAATAGCTACTGATAATCTTTTAGTAAAAATTGCGTGTTTATTATCATCATCTGCTCACAAACTCTTGCTAGCCAACCAAATACTGCATGTGATATGTGGGACATGTTTACACTAAAAACTTATGTACTGTTGATTTGAGATTCAGATATAGCTGGACATTCTATGTTTTATCTGGCAACTGAGCTCCAAGAAGAGATTTCCACTAAGTGGTGGGTCGAGACTTGAACCCTGAAAGTGTGGCTTTTGCGTTCAGGCTCCTATGTCTTTTGCAGTGTGGCCTCTTCATTGGAGACTGAAAATGTTCATCACATGGTTAAACCCAACAACAACCGAGTTGTGTTTCCTCTGCCGGGAGCCATTTGAGGAAGAACACATGGTGCTCTTTCCTTGTCTCTCAGATGGGTGGCCAGGGATTTGTGTCCAGTGTTCTCAGCTTCCTTGAATCCAGGAGAATATTGAGAAGCCTTTGTTTTTTTAAGGTTGGGGCCCTTAAAGGCATAAAGGGGGGTCATCTAAAGGTGTTTCTTGGGTTTCATCCAGAGACTAGGAGGCTGAACTGTTCTAGGTCCTGGTTGGGCCTTGGACCTGCATCGGGGTAGAAGGAACTCAATTATTGGCTTATGGTTGACTGTACATGTGCCTAGAGGAACTGCGCACTACAGCCACACTCGAAGAGCTCAGCTGGGAGACCCACAGGCAAAGATGGGCATGGAGTGAGTGGGTAGAGCCACATGCCTCCTAGGGACCATGGAGTCTGCGGGTAAGGAGCCCGGAGAGAGCTGCTGGGACCTCACGCTGATTTTTCTGAGCTGCTTAAACAATAACTTCAAACAAAGAAAAAAAGTAGGTTTTCCTCGCACACAGCGTGGCTAGCCTGCCTAGTTGTTAAAATGAAGGTACGAAGTAAGCAGTAACTGTGTGTCCAGTCCTCATACATCATATTTTCTCCTTTGATCCTTCCCATGGCCCTATCACCACAGAGACCAGCTCACAAGGTATAGAGGGTTTGCACCTGTCAGCATAGACCATTTTCACCTAAATCTTAACCACCCAGTGGTAACACCTCTCTCAATTCAAAATCCAATTTCAACCTTGAGCCAAATGTCGTAAGTAGAACCTCAATGCTGAGGGTGCAGTTCAAGCACCAGCAGTAGGAACATTCTTGTTAGACTCTGCGGAGAAAACTCATCCTCATACAACAAGTACTGTTGGATTAAAGAGACCATGCTTTGAATAGTTGGTTATTTTTTCCAGAATTAAATGTCCTCTTTTATAAAACCTTGGATTTAAACATTTAAATGGAGATACCCAGTTTGTAGAGCGTGCCCTGAGAACAGGCTTCTCTCCACAACACAAACTCTGGTGTGATGTGGCCCTGGTGTTAGTTGTCCCCCACGTCTAGATTGCTTTGCTACAGCCATGGTTGAGTCACCTTTTCTTGAGAGTCAGAGCTCATGTGGACACCAGAAAGGGCCCTGTGGGGACCAGAAATACAGCACGCTCAAAGGATTCAAAGATGTTTACAACATGAATCAGCAATCCATAGCAACCCCCCTTCCCCCAAAAGTCACATCTTTCATATAAGCAATACTAATTATGCTGTTTAGTTTTGTTTTTCCAAGGCAAATGACAAGAAAAATGTATAACCAAGGGACTGGTTGACAGAAGTGAAGAAATATAAGACACCTAAAACAGAGAATGAAAAATAATGAGAAAAATGATTAAAAGAACTGGCTCTTCTGGTAATGAGCCTGAACTAAATGAAGAAGTTGCCTGTATTTATGGAAACTGCAGGGGAGACAAGGAAGATGTTTTCTGGATTTTGTTTCAAATTTGGTGGATCATGTGAAAGCAAGATGAACAAGCTGTCCTGGAGCCACCCCTGCAGGGCCCTACAGGAGGAGCTGGCCTTGGAGACCAGCTGCTGCCTTTGCCTGTCCTGGGATTAGCCTGGACCTCCCTGGAATTTCACACCCATGAATATCAGTTCCACCTTTCCACATACATGTGTTCACTGTCTTCCCCAACCTCACCCAAAGGCCTACTTGACAAAAATCTTAATCTGCACATGTGTGTGGAACCTCAGCGAAGAGCCCCACCAGTGATGACTGGTATAGAATGGGCAGAGCCACGTGCCTCCCAGTGACCCCAAAGCCTGGAGGTGAAGAATCCAGAGAGGACTGCTGTGACCCCACCCTGATTTTTCTGAATTGCTTACAACATAGAATTCATGACTGCTTGACCAACCTTCTACCCTGAATTAGTTTTTGTGGTCGTATAAAAATTACCCCACACTGGGTGGCTTAAAAGCAGCATAAATTTATTCTCTGGAGGCCAGAAGTTTGATGCGAAGGCGTTGGCACCTTCTGAACGTTCTAAGTGAGATTTTTTTTGCCTTTTCCAGTTCTAGTGGTTATAGGCATTCCTTGGATTGTGGCTGAAGAACTTCAATCTCTACCTCAGTCTTCATGTGGCCTTCTCCTCCTTTCCTTCTGTCTTTCTTTTATAAGGACGCTTGTCACAGGACTTAGGGCCCACCCAGAGAACCCAAGATTATCTTATCTTGAGGTCCTTAATCATATCTGCAAAGACTCCTTTTCAAAATAAGCTTACATTCACAGGCTTTGGGTGGACATAACCTTGGGGAAAGCCATCATTGAATCCTCTGTAACTGCTCTCCTATATACAAAGAACTTTTCTTTCTCCCTAGGTAGAAAGTAATTAAAATACTCCAATATTCTTAGAAGTCAAATCTGTTCAAGATCGTCATTATCTTATAAATGCCTTAAAATTCCCTTGAAGCTCGAAGTCTATTTGGACTTTGAGACTTATATGTTCAGCTCTCATTCTAGTAGGTCTATCTTCCACAGGATTTGAAGGAGAATTGATAGAAAGGGTTCTGTTCATCAGTGATGGGTGATGAAGAAGGAGAGCTTTTGCTTGAACCTGCAAATTTGGAGGCTAATTAGGGGTGGAGACAATCTAAAGAAGAGTCTTGGCAGACAGAATGTGTTACAGTGTAGTTTAAGACAAGACTTCTGTTTTTCTCACTGAGGGAGAGTGAGCATTTTCTAACAGCTTAAGGCCTCAGTTTCCCTACTTAAAATAGTCTAAGAGCAGTTAACTCTGAAACAATTAGCTTCTGAAGTTTGAGTCTCAGATCCAATCTTAGAATTTGGTTTGGAAAAATATGATATCTACAAATTTGCAAGCAAAACACTCCCCAGTGGTACACCTGAGCTCTGCCTGGGGGCCCAAGAACCAGCTCACCTGGGCTGCTGACACCATTGTTGGTGCCCACATGTGATGCAAGGAGGCCTGAGGACTTACCCACTTATTGCTCAGCATCACCATACTCAGGAAAGTCTTGCAACAATCTCCACTAAAACCACACCCCAAGCCACAGAGGAGCTCACAGACACTGCTGACATTGATTATAGCTAAAGAAATCATGTGGAGGCCGCACTACTGCACCCATTCAGAATCAAATCCAAAGTACCCTACTGAATTGAGAATATATATAGATCTACAGGAACAGGTCATTCTTCACAAAAACTGCTGAATAAAGTAGGAAGAAGTGATTGTTACACCAGATGCACAAATATCAATATAGAGATAGAAAAAAAAATCCACTAAAAAGCAGGGAAACATGACATCTTTAAATGAACACATTAATTCTCTAGTAACAGACCCCAAAGAAAAGAAAATCTATAAAATGCCTGGAAAAGAATTCAAAACAATGATATTAAGGAAACTTAGTGAAATATAGAAGAATACAGATAGACAATACAAATAAATCAGAAGAACAATTCATTATCTGAATGAGAAACAAACTCATCATTAAGAGACAGATATTAAAAAGAACCAAACAGAAATCCTGAAAAGCCCAGGACTGAACGTCTCTACTGCTGAATTCTACCAAACTTTTAAAGAAGAACTAACACTAATTCTTCTCAAACTAGTCTAAAAACATTAAAGAGAAGGAAATTCTCCCAAACTTAGTCCGCAAGACCAGCAATACTCTGATACCCAAACTAGAAAAGAGTACAACAACAAAAAAAGAAAAACACAGTCAATACCCTTGATGAACATAGATGCAAAAAATCCTCAACAAAATACTACAAACTGTATCCGACAGCATATCAAAAAAATAATACATTATGCTCAAGTGGGACTTACTGTGGGGAATGATTTAACATATGCAGACCAATAGATGTGATGCATCACATCAGCAGAATGAAGTACAAAAACCATAGGATCATTTCAATAGATGCAGAAAAGGCATTTGATAACATTCAGTATCCCTTCACAATAAAAACTCTCAACAAATTAGGTATAAAAGAACATATCTCAACACAAAAAAAGTCATATATGACAAACCCACAGCTAATATTATATGGAGTGGGGAAACACTGAAAGTATTTTCTCTAAGAAGTGGAACAAGACAAGAATGCCCACACTCACCACTCTTTTTTTTTTTTTGAGTTGGAGTCTCACTCTGTCGCCCAGACTGGAGTGCAGTGGCCGCTCCCTGCCACCGCAGCCTCCCCCTGCTGGGCTCCGGCGATCCTTCCGAGTAGCCGGAATTTTCTATATATAAGATCATATTATCTGCAAACAGGGACAATTTAACTTCCTCTTTTCCAATTTGAGTGCCTATTATTTCTTTCTCTTGCTTAATTGCTCTTGGCTAGGATTTCTAGTAACATGCTGAGTAAGAGTGGTGAGTGTGAGCCGGCTCGGCTCGGTGGCTCAGCCTGTAATCCCGCGCCTTTGGGAGGCTGAGGTGAGTG
>NW_007259400.1:235466-326530 GCF_000164805.1 Carlito syrichta
CACTGCACTCCAGTCTGGGCGACAGAGTGAGACTCCAACTCAAAAAAAAAAAACAACCCCCAAATAAATCTACACATTTACAACCAACTAGTTTTTGACACGTGCCAAGAACACACTTTGAGGAATGAGCACTTTTCAATGAATGCTATTGGGAAAACTGGAAATCCACATGCAGAAGAGTAAAAATAGACCTATTTCTCTCATCATACTCAAAGATCAACTCAAAATGGATTAAAGACTTAAATACAAGACCCCAAACTGTAAAACTGCTAGAAGAAATTATAGAGGAAATGCTTCAGGGCATTAGTTTGAGCAAAGATTTTATAGACAAGACTTCAAAAGCACAGGTAACACAAAAAATAGACAAAGGGGGATTATATCAAACTAAAAGTTTTGTGCAGCAGAGTGAAGAGATAGTTTGTAGAATGGGGAAAAAATATTTGCAAACTATTCATCTGACAAGGAAAAAAATATCCATACTATGCAAGGAACTCAAACAACTCAACAGCTAAATAAGTAAATAAATAACCTGATTAAATTATCTAGGTGAAGTGTCCCAGTTACTCAGAATGCAGATGTGGAAGGATTGCCTGATCCCAGGAGGTCGAGGCAGCAGAATGAAACCTTGACGCATAAAAAGTAAAAATACTCCATGTTTATTACAGCACTATTCATAATAGCCAAAATATGAAATCAACCTAAATATCCACCAACAGGGAAATGGATAAAGAAAATGTGGTATGCATACCCAGTGGAATACTATTCAGTCATACAAAGAACAAAATCCTGTTATTCACAGCAATATGGATGGGTCTGGAGGACATTATGTTCAGAAAAATAAGTCAGGCACAGAAAGATAATCACATGTTCTCCCTCCAATGTGGGAACAAAAAGAATTGAGCTAATAGAAGTAGAGAGTAGAATTGAAGTTATTAGCAGCTGGGAAGGGCAGGGGGAGCTGAGGCTAAGAAGTTGATGCAAAATTATAGCCAGATAGGAGGAATAAGTTCTAGTGCTCTATAGTACTGTAGGGTAAACATGGTTAACAATCATTTATTGTATATTTTTAAGAAGCTAGAAGAGAGGATTTTGAATGTTCCCAACAAAAAGAAATGATAAATGTTTGCGGTTATAGATATGTTAATTACCCTGATTTGATCATTACATACTTGTCTTAAATACCAATCTGTATCCCATAAGAATGTACTCTTATTATGTGTCAACTAAAAATAAATGCATATACATATAAAGGAAACACAGAAGTAATGATTTCTCCCAACCTTAACAAAATTGGTATAAAAATTTATCACAAGTAGAAAATGATTAAAAATGTAAATTATTCTTAATGATTTTAAGGAAACTAATAAAATATAAGGGAGTTGGAGAACAGCATAAAAGAGATTTAAAATAGATAATGTGTTTAAATGTTTCAGAAGAAGACTGGATATCACTCTATGTCTGTTGGAAGTTTACCTGCAATAAAAGAGAAAGGAAGAGAAAAAGAATATGAATGTGAAGTCTTCTATGCATGTAAGAGTTTTATAGTAAGTATGGAGAGGAAGCAAACCTACTCTTATATTTTATAGGGCTGCCTGGGAAAAACTTTTGTCCTCAAATTATTTCCCATGCCAAAGTGATGATCATATTCCCCTGCATTTAGGTTAAGCCTTTACAAAAGCTCATAAAATGTAAATCCTATGCAGGAAGGCTATGGAACCAATTTCAGCTGTGTAGCTATCTGATCACCCAGCAGGGTTTGAAGGGCAATGATTGCAGTAAGGAAATGATTACTTTCCTAGATGAATAAAAGAAGCTAGAACAGGGCTCCAGTTCTCAGCTTCAGTATGTGGCGAAGAAGACCAGATCTCTGGGCAGCACATAGACTAGGGACTCTGAAGGGAAGACAAGAAAGGAAAAAAGTATTTAAGACGCATAAAGAGTTACTAAAATAAGGGTAGTTTGTGTTCACAAAATGCCTGTTGGTCAGTCCCCTGGGTGTGTACATGGATACCACCAACATCATGCAGTATCTTTATGCCAGTTTAGCAACATAGTTTGACTTTATTTTTAAATGTCGATATCCTGTCAGGTGAGTACACTCAAGAAAAAGTTTGTGTACACAAAAGAAAAGAAAACATTTAAAAAGACCACCATAAAATTACAGTTTTATCAGAAGGAGCAATAAAAAATATGTCTGACTGGGTTCAAGTGGCTCAAGTCTGTAATCTCAGCACTTTGGGAGGCTGAGATGAGGGGATTGCCTGAGCTCACGGGTTCAAGAACAGCCTGGGCAACTTGGCAAGACCTCATCTCTACAATAAGCCAAAAAAATAGCTGGGTGTGGTAGCGCGTGCCTGTGGTTCCGGCTACTTAGAATGCTGAGACTGAAGGATCGCCTGAACCCAGTAGATGCCTGCTGCCCTCCACCTCCTTATCCTCATCTTTATTCAAGCTTCCACAGTCATTCTTGCCCTGGGACCCTCAGCTGGCTTGCATCTCCAGGGCTTCCTCCCTCAGACTCTTTCCCCATACCATAGCCAGGGTGATCCGAAAACATCATGACCCCCATCCTGATACCCATTCACACAGCCCCTCAGTGGATGCCTGCTACTTTGCCTGAAGTCTAAATAACATTCACAGATAACACAGCCCTCTCAAATCAGCTTGAAGGGGTGAAGGAAAATTCATCCCAAAATATAGCATTTTGCATCAAAGTCTATCTGATCTTCAACCTTGTCCCCCGCTCCAACCCCATCTCTACCAAGAGGATTCTTCTCCCTGTTAGAATTATCTATTGCAGGGCAAGACAGGAAGAGCCATTTTCAAAATAATGTCTGTCTCTCAGGTTCTTTCAGCTTCCAAGTAGAACTATTTACAAGTCATTCTGCTTCCCCCATCCATTCATTCTCCCAACAGTGTTACCCCTCAAAAGAATTCCTCTTCCTCTACCCTAAAACCTGTTTCACCAGCATGCAGGTCCCCATTCTTTCTGTAACCTCGAGATGGTATTTAAATTCTTGTAACTCACTGGGGAGTTTGCTCTTTATTCTGAAGGCCCCTGTATTTACATGTTAAATAAAATGTATGTGCCTTTTCTCCTATTAATCAATCTTGCTCATGCCAAGATTTTTCAGCAAACCTCTAGGGGGCCAATGGTCATGGTCCCACAGGCTCCTTCCTGAGTTCCTACTGCTGCTGGCTTCCTGCTCAAGGAGCCAGCCTTCCTTCTCTCCAAGGCTCCACTGGAATATGACCTTTAGGCATCAGGGACCTTGCTAGAGCCATTCTGCTGCAACACAGCACTTCCACCTTCTTCTGATCAACTTGAGGCAGGCATGGTTAACATAGCACATAGCTAAGATGTAGTTAGTCAATTTTTCTCAGGCAGGTCTAATTTAGATACCTGAGGAACAAGGTGGTTAAACACTCAGGCATCTTTCTTATTGGTCCATGATCTTCACCCGATGACCAGGCATATCAGACCTGATCACCTTGTGGGTTGGAATGTGGAACTACCACAATTAATTCTTCAGTTAATCACAGAAACAACAGGGAATTACCTAAAACACAGAGACATGATGTTCTAAGAAAAGTCCAAATCCAGCTAGGCCGTAACTTTCATTATTTAGAAGGTCCTTGTGACCTTAAAAGGTTGAGAGATGGTAATCAAAACTTGTGATCAGAGTACAGTCCCTCACTCTTAGCTTATGGAATAGTTTGCTTAACCATTGTTGTAAACTTATATAAAAGTTCTTGTTAAAAGCAAACATGTGTCCTTTCCTTTAAGGCACCCATGTTCTTTCTTGAATGTGCTTTCCTTTCTGATAAACTTTCCTTTAAACTACACTTTTGATTAACTCTGAAATTCTTTTCTGCGGTGAAGTCAAGAACCCATGGAGTAACTATACCTATGCCACCTGACATCAGACTCACCCTTAAGTTTCCTTTGGGAAAGGAGAAATTGAGGGAGGCTAGCTAGCCATATTTTAGGTTGGACGTCCCTTACGCCTCCTAGTGGTATATCTGTTTCCCTTCATAGCACTGTCACTATGATAGAGATGCATGGTTGGAACAATTATTTGCTTATTTTTTGTAATAGTTTCTTATTGCTGCTACAAAAGTTTACCACAGACTTAGTGGCTTAAAACAGCATAAATGTATTATCTTACATTTCTGGAGGCCAGACATCTGAAATGAGCTTCACTGGGTTAAAATAGAGGTGTCACCAGGGCTGTGCTCCCTCTAGAGGCATTATTGGAGAATCCATTTTCTTGCCTCTCAACTTCTGAGGACACCAGTATGAATTAGCTCCTGGCCCCCTCCTCAGTCTTCAAAGGTAGCATCATAGCATCTCTCCTCCCTAGCCTCTACTTCGTTGGCACAGCTCTCTCTCTCTCTCCGAATTGGATCTTCTTGTCTTCCTCTTATAAGGACCCTTGTGATGACATTGGACCCATCTGGATAATTCAGAATAATCTCTCCACCTCAAGATTCTTAACTTAATCACATCTGCATAGTCCCTTTGCCGTGAAAGGTAACATTCACAGGTTTGGGAAATTAGAATGTGGGCATATTTGGGGGGCCGTACTAGAGGCTACAACATTTGCCCTCTCCCAAAGTTTTAAGTCCATGAAGGACAGGAAGTGTGTCTGTCTTGTCCATTGCTGAGCTCTAACTGTCTAACAGGTGCTTTGCACACAATAGGAGCTAAATAATTCATTGCTGGATAAAGTAAAAGCATTGAGACCATTTTTATACAAATGACTTAGGTTTTGTAATATTTTTCAGTTTCATTTCCAAGTTTAAGACTGGATTCTCTTTTGTGATTCTGTAGCCATTACAAAAGGAGGGCCTGTTCTACCTGGACTTCCTAGACCCAAGTCAAAATTGTTCTAAAAAAACCACCTGAACCATGACTCAGACATTCACCAATTCTGTCCAAGTTTTCATATATTAAATTCTCTTGCCTAATTATCTAACACCTAGAAGCAAACTCTTTTGAACTCCTCCTGCTTTATAAGTGTCCTCACTTGCCTTGCAAACACCAATGCTCACATGAATCAGCAGGCAAATGGCTCCTAAGAGATTATGCCCCTGCAGTGCTTCTGTAAGCCAGAGTTTTTCAAACTCTTCTCAACCTCAACATTATTGTTTTATTGGCAGCTCCACAATGGAGATCCTGATATTGTATGCTGAGAGCCAGATGACAACATAAAAAATCAGAACAACTGCAACTCAATTATACTAGTATTGTTTTAGCCTCTGCCATATTGGGAATCTCCCTGCTTTAGAAATCAGAAGAAGAGATGAAATAAGGAATGTGTGTGTGGTTGTGTGTTTTCACAGGCTTAAACAGAGACAGTATAACTCCACATTGAATGCATTTCATACTGGCAACTTTTTTAGACAAAGCGAACTGAGTGAATTTTTCCAATCAACTAAAATAAAAATAGAGAAAAGAACAGACAAACAGTTCCTTGATACCACTTGGTCAAGGAAGGAGAAGCTGATTTTTAAATTTTTTTATGGTTGTTTTGATCCTCCTTGGACACAGTCTGATGGTGGACACTGTTGTGCTTTGAATGTGTCCCGCAAAAGTTCCGGTGTTGAAAACTTAATCTCCAGTGCAACATGTCAAGAGGTGGGAACTTTAAGATGTGATTAGGTCATAAAGATTCCACCCTCATGTATGGCTTGATGCTGTTATTGTGGGAGTGGATTAGCTCTCACTGAAGTGGGCTCCTGACAAAAGGATAAATTTGGCCCACATTGACTCTGTCTTGAGTGTGTGCATGCCCTTGCCACGTGATGCCTTCCCCATCTTATGGGCAGTAAGAAGGCCCTTGCCAGATGCCAGTGTCATACTCCTGGACGTCCCAGCTTCCAGACCCATGAGCCAAATAAACTTCTTTTCTTTATAAATTATCTTTTCTGTGCTATTCTGTATAGCAGCAGAAAATGGACCAAGACAAACTATCCATCTCGTAAATAAAAGTCAAACAGATTTAAGACACTTTGAACCTAATTCTTCCCATGAACAACTTCATGTCCTGTCTAGTCTGTTTTGACAAGCCTTGTCTTGGCTCATCTCATAAGGACCTTACGAAGAAGGTCAAAATAAAAACAAAGCAAATACAAAAACAGTGGAGCAGTCGTCAAGCCCCTTGGCTCCCGCTAGCCTTGCCTGGACTCATAGCACCTTGCTGGACTTTGGATGCTGAGGAGCATATTCATCTCTCACAGAGGAGCCAAGTGAGTTAGATTAACCTCAACAATGCATCCTTCTGTTTATCCAGGAGCAAGGTTCTCCTCCAACACAATGCATGTGCACATGCAGTTTCTGCTTGTCTGTACATATTCCCACGTGCAGAGGGAACTTTTGCAACCTAAGTGACAGTCATGTGCTCTATGTCTATTCCCACCAAGGCTGGAAGGTGACTTGCTCAGGTCTCTGCATTTCATCCCATTGGCTGCTGACCCTCCAGTGTGATTATCTGGGCAAGAGACTACAGTGAACTTGGAATCCATATACAGATAAGCTTATGTTAGTTATTAAGAAATATTCATTAATAAAAAACTATTTTGATTCAACCTCAGATGGGCACAAATGTGTCCGGGCATCATAGCAAGAAATCCACTGGAGAAATCCTAGAAAATTTCTTCCTGCAGAAAGAAGACAAGCTGACAAGAAATTAAAATCAGGTCCCCTATTTTGTAATGTAGATCCATGTATTTGAACATAGGTGGGATATTTGACTAATAGACTTACATTTTATCAAGGAGGATGAGGGTGTTTCATTTAGAGTTCTAAAAATATTCCAAAATGTCTAGTTTCAGATTTTGTAAAGCCATTGCCTACCTTCAGCTCTTATGTAATTTGAGTCCCTCTGGAGAGGGCAGTGCAGGAAGGGGACATTCTTCAGACTCACAGAAAGCCAGTGTTGCTATAAGCACCTGCCTAAGAACGACCCACAATTTTAGCCCACACATTGATTCCAACAACAGGCAGCAAGTGACACGCACTGAATCTAGTCCTTTCTGAACGATGATCACCACAGTCTGAGGATGTCCCTGCAAATGGAAGTTTATTATCCCAGCAACCTCACTGTTAGACAGGAGCAAGAAGAAGCCCTTCTATTCAAAATCTGTATTAATTTCTGATTGCTACTCTAACACATTACTAGAAACTTAATGGTTTAAGAAATGCAACTGTATCATATTATCGTTCCAGAGGTCAGAGGTCCAAAATGGGTCTCACTGGGCTAAAGTCAAGATGTTGGCAGAGCTATCTTCCTTCAGAAACTCGGGGGAAACCTGCTTCCTTCCCACACCAACTTCCAAAGGCAGTCATCAATTCTTGGCTTATGGCCCCATTCCAGGCTGAAGCCCCATTATTCTCACCTCTGCTACATTGTCCCATCTTCTTCTCTGACTGTCCTGTCTCCATCTCTCTGTAGAAGGACCACTGTGATGATATGGGGTCCACCCAAATAATGCAGGACAATCTCCCCATCTCAAGATCCTTGGCTAATCACATCCACAAAGACCATCTCGCCATATAAGGCAACATACTAACAGCTTCTGTGATTGGACATCTTTATGGGGGGGATGGCTTGTGGGATGGACATTCTTCTGCCTGACACTCTATCTTTTTCATTTTCAAATCAGAAACTATTGGCCATTTCTATACTTAACCCTTATCTCAACCTACCACCTGGCTCTTCCTCTATCCCAAAGTGTTATTTGTAAATTTCTTACTTCTTTACAAGATTGAGAGGCTTTAGAAAAGCAGATGTATTTACTTATTATTACTGAAATGACTAAAAAACTAGACAAAACATATGGCACGATGATTAGCAAGACTTTGGACTCAAGCAATAAAACATGGTAAGCCCAGAGTGATGGAAAACAAGTACAGTGGGCCCTACGATGGCCCAGGTTTGCTGCCTGGAGTTTCCAGTACAGGCACAGGGTGGGATCCCAGGCAGAGGATGGGGTCTCCTGCAGTGGAGGCGAGATGGGAATCTGCATAGGCAGAGCTGCAGAGCAGAGAGCAGAGCAAAGAGAACAGAGACCCTCTGAGGGCCCTGCTTAGTCTTCAGCTCTTCAGTCTCCAGCTGAGTCCTGGTCCCTTTGGGTCTGAAAAGACACTAGCTAGGTCTGGAGAAAGAACTCTCCGAAAAGAGTAAAGGGATAGTACCAGGTGCTCATACAAAACCAGGAATAGTTCCTGTTCCCACCAGCCAGAGTGGAAAACCTCAAAACTCATGGGCATTGGGTAAAGTTTTCAGAAGGGCTTAGCTTAAGCATTGAACAAGGCACCCCTAGAATAAAGCATGCCCTATCTAGTCTCACATAACAAAGTTCAACAGCAAGTTCTGAAAAGATCAAACTATAAGTCTCGCAAATGCATCCCAGAATAAAGCTCAAGAGTATTTACAGGAATACAAATGTATCCAGTCTCCCCAAAGGTAAAATGCACAATGTCTGACATCCATTCAACAATTAACAGGATTAACATTCTGAATTGGCATTCGGAAGCAGGCAAGTATGACTCACAATGGACACAAAAATCAATCCATTGAAGCCAACACAAGAATTACACAGATGATAAAATTAGTAAGACAGGGTGTTAAAAGCATTATTGTAACAGTATTCCTTAAGTTTAAGAAGTTAGAGGAAAGATAACACAAGATGACAGAGATATGGAAGACATAAAAAGACCCAAACAGACCTTCTAGAGATGAAAACTACAGTATCTGAAATGAAAAATACAGCAGAATCAACACTGGAAGGAAAAAAAAAGACTAGTAAACTTGAAGACATAGCAATAGACGCGATCCAAAAATGAAACCAGTGAGAATTTTTGAAAAAACTGAAAAATAAAATGAACACAGCATCTGTGAGCCAGGGGACAACTTCAAACATCAAATATACATGTAATTGGAGTCCCCAAAGTAGAGGAGGGATTGTTTCCACTTCCGAGCAGTTTTGAATAAAGCTTCCATGAATATTCATATATTTATGTGGGCATATGCTTTCAGTTCTCTCGGGTATATACCCAGGAGAGAAATTGCTGGGTCCTAGAGATCATCTACATTTAACTTTTTAAAGACATTGTCAAACAGTTTTCCAGAGAGGTTTTGCCATTTTATATTCCCTCCAGCAAAGGAGTAAAACTCCAACCCCTTTCTATCCTCATGAACATTTTATAATGTTATTACTCGTTTTAATTTCAGCTATCCTAGCGGGTGTGTAGTGATATCTCATTGTGGTTTTAATTTGCTTTCTCTGATGACTAATGTGCTAAGCATCTTTTCTTGGGCTTGTCTGTATATAAAAATGAATGTCTATTGAAATTGTTTGTCCATTTGGGGGTTTTATTTTTTTATTTTTTTGGTTTGCTTGTTTGTTTTGAGACAGGATCTCACTCTGTCACCCAGGTTGGAGTGCAGTGGCACAATCATAGTTCACGGCAGCTTCCATCTCCTATACTCAAATGATCCTCCCACCTCAACCTCTTGAGTAGCTGGGACTGCAGGTGTGTGCCATCACACCTGGCCAATTTTTTGATATTTTTGTATGGATGGGGCCTTGATATGTTGCCCAAGCTGGTCTTGACCTCCTGGCCTCAAGTCATTCTTCTGCCCTGGCTTCCCAAAGTGCAGAGATTAGGAGCATGAGCCACTGTGCCTGGCTGCATATTGTTTTATTAGGTTATTTGCCTCATTATCAAGTTGTAAGAGTTCTTTATATATTCTGGATACAAGTCAATATAATTATTGTACATACTTTCTTCTCTTCTGTGGTCTCTATCATTTTTGTAATGGTGACATTTTTAAACAGTGGTTTTTAGATATAATTGACATACAATACACTGCACATATTTGAAATATAAATCTGACCAGTTTCAACCCATAAAACACTGAGTACAGGCATGTTAATGAACCATCAGTGCCCAAGTTTGTTCCATTTTGAACAGCTCCCTGCTACTCCTTCAACCCTGTCCTCAAGCAACCATTAACCTGCTTTGTGTCACTATAAGTTACTTTACACTTTCTATAATTTTATACAAATGAAATCAGAGTGTGCCCTCTTTTTCTTTGACTTCTTTCCTAGCATAATTATTTTCAGATGCATCACGTTGTTTGTGCCATAATCTATCTTCTTTTATTGCTGAGTAGTAGCCTATTGTATAAACATAACACAATTATGTATTTATTCACCTGTTAATGAGCATTTGGGTGGTTTCCAGGTTTTGGCCACTAAAAATAAAGCTGCTATGAACATCTGTCTAAAAGTCTTTGTGTGCACATCTGATCTCATTTCTCTTTGGTCTAAAATCAATGACCTCGCCATCCACTTTCACATGCAAGAAAAGAAAAGCAAATAAAGGTATAAAACGAGTATGAAAGGAAACAAGAATCAGAACAGAAATCAACAAAAGAGAAGACAGAAAAGCAATGGATAAAAAAAAAAATCAATGAAAACAAAACATGTTTTTAGAGAAAATAATAAAAGAGATAAGATTCTGGCAGACTGATCAGAGAACGAAAAAAAGAAGATATCTAAAGATACATATCTAGGCCAGGCTCGGTGGCTCAGTCTGTAATCCCAGCACTTTGAGAGGCCAAGGTGAATGAATTGCCTGAGCCCGCCGGTTCGAGACCTGCCTGGGCAATTTGGCGAGACCTCGTCTCTACAATAAATCAAAAATTAGTCAGGAGTGGTAGCGTATGCTTGTGGTTCCGGCTACTTGGAAGGCTGAGGTGGAAGGATTGCCAGAGCCCAGTAGGTCAAGGCTGCAGTGGCTGGGAGCATGCCACTGCACTCCAGTCTGGGTGACAGAGTGAGACTCCAATTCCAAAAAAAAAAAAAAATACATGCCTATTTTGATATCAATATCAATTCATCAAAATTAAAAATGTTTGCTTTTCAAAAAATTGTGTTATGAGAATGAAAAAGACTCAGACTAAGAGAAAATATTTACAAATTATGTATCTGAAAATATACTGCATTCAGAATATATAAAGAGCTCCTAAAACTCAATACTAAGGAAACAAATAACCCAAGTAAAAAATGGGCAATAGATCTGAACGGTTACTTGACAAAGAAGCTAACAGATGGCAAATAAGAACAGGAAAAGATGCTGAACACCATTAGTCAGGAGGGAAAGGCAAATCAAAACCACAGCAAAGTATCACTACATATCTATTAGAACATCTAAAATTAAAAAGATTGGCCACATCAAGTGTAGGGGAGGATGTGGAGGAATGGGACTTTTATGAATTACTACTGAGAATGTAAAATGATACAACTACTTTGAAAACAGACAGGCAGTTTCTCAAAAGGCAGAGCATACATCTACCAAATGACCCAGTCTTCCTAAATATTTACTAACGCACATCTTCAAATCTGCAAATTCAAATAACCCAACCATTGGAGGGAACTTCCAATTTGTGGTGTGGTTTTCTTCACAAGAAAATGTTACTCAAATGCTAATGTAGATAAAATACTGCTGTTACTTTGAACATATGCTTTCCTTCTTCTGGCTGGAAAGCCACGTGCAGATTCTAGGTTGAAATGTTATTCCATGTCTTTCAAAAGTCTCAGCATTACCTGAAGCACATTCTTCATCCACTCAACCTTTATGAAGCACCAGTTCTTATTAATACAATTGTTTTCCTTGATGCTTGTTTGCCGGCCTTAAATAAATGTCTTAGCAAAAGTTCCTATTAAACGTAAGCACTTTTAGACTGCTTTTTTTTTTTTTTTTTGCATATTTGTAAAGTGGCTATTTTATCTAAAATCCTCTAACAGCTCAACTACATCTGAGGATTTTTTTCCCCCGGCCTGCCTCAGTTTTTCTGTTGTGGTCTCTAGTTTATATTTTCCAGCAGGGAGGAAAAATCATTTTTTAAAACAAACGTAGCTTCATTCCAGAGTCTTCACTACAAAGATTTCCACCATCAGTAACCTGACTGATTATTTTGAGCCCGAAAACAAATTCGATTCATGTTTTCCTTTGTGTCGCCTCGGCTCTGCGCATGCGCAGAAGCAGGCTTCCAGATCAGCAGGTGTGATAGAGAAATACTTTGGGTCGAGCCTCCGCCGTGGAATCGGAAGCGTCAGTTCGTCCCGTGATTGCACAGAACACCTCGCTTTCCAATTCCCAGCCGCCAACGAGCCCTGCATCTCCATTTGTTTTGAGAAGCAGCTCATCCTTACAGCTCCCGCTATTGTGACATTCTTTGTCTCTGCCCAGGCAGCGCAAAGACCAAAGAAGAACCCGGAGCGGGAGATGGGGAGCTGCCTCTCTTGCAGTGGGGAGAGAGACATGATTTCACCGTAAGAAAAGAGATCTGATCTTTCTAGTCCCCATTGTTTCTTCTCGCCAAGTTTCACAACCCTTTTTATCTGTAAATATAATTTTTTTTTAAGTTGTACATACATTCTAGAAATGTGCCGCCTAACACGACTTCATACACTTAGGGATCTGACAGCTGCCCTCCAAAGTGTGGCCTGACAGCCTCAAACACCAAAATCAATCACCTAGATAGAGTGGAGCCATGCCATCGCCCCTGGGACGCACAGCGGCACCGGGGAACCACTTATTTGAGATATGCCGTCGTCACTCTGAGAGATTAAAGCACCACATCCAGGAAACAGTTGTGTGTGTGTGATGGGGGGCGGTGGGTAGCTGCTATCATAGTGCTATCATAGATCTGCCGCTCCTGCCCCAAACCAGCAGCCGACCAGGCAAGTCTGGGGAATCAGTGCTTCCAGAAACCTGCAAAGCAGCAGGGTGACAGTTCTGTTCCTCAACAGCCCATTATGAGCTAATTAGCATACATGAATTGCAGATTTGAAGCATTAAAGTGATGTACAAATCATTAATTTTTTGTCAAATCCATGTCATCCTTGTGTATGCCTTCCTATTTTAATGTTGCATGACAGTGAAGAGAGGTACAATCCCCTGTATATAAAGAGGAGAGATTTGGTGGAGCTGATATAATGAGATCTATTTAAACACTATGTATTTTTCAGCTTTGAATATATCTTCTTGGAAAAAACGCTACACTTGTCCCATTAGGGCTAATTGTGAAAGGATGTTAATATATTCAAAACCCCAGGGGTAGTTCCACATATTGTCTGAACGGAACAGGGGATGGAAGACCAACTTCACACTGCAGCTTTCTTTTATAAAAGTCCTCTTTCTGAGTAATAAAAAGAGTCATAAGATCTTTCTCGCTGTCTATGGGAGGTGTAACTCCCTTGAACAGGAGCTGAGCTTCTAGGTGTGAGAGGGCTCCAGAGCCTCGGATCTGTTCTTGTTAACCTAATGCCAAACTTAATTTATAAAGATGTATAATGTAATGCCTTGGAAAGTGGGAAACAACATCAAAGCCGACATTCATACTGGAAAAGGCTCCTAAATATTAATTTGTGGTTTTCTGTATTGTCTCTGTGTATTTAATTACCAAAGCTATTTGTGCTTAAACAAATGCTTGGTGTTTCATTTGAATTTCTTATTTCATATTGCAGTGGAGTCACAATGCTTAATTTGTTAGTACTATAATAGTTTCCATGGTAACAGAGTCTAATGTTGTACATAAATATGTATGTGGCATGTATGTATGTGAGTATTACAAATATGTGCTATAGATGATTGGGACTTTATTCTGAGATCACATCTTAGAAGGAAGACTTAGCTCTCAAGGAAAACCCTAATTAAAAATGCAGGTATATTTTGTGAATCTAAATAGATGGTCACAAACTGGGTTCTCCTTTTCCCACAGGAAGAGTGACAGTTCTGAGCAGGGAGAGATGTTTACTTGCCCTCTTCTTGTAAGTTCTCTTCTGTCAGGGAGCAGAATCTTCCCTGCCTGGGATCCATATTCTATGGACCCTTCCTCTTCCCCTCAGCCCCTTGCCTACCAACATTTTCAAGCACATAAAATTTGCATCAAATGCAAGTCAACGTCACACTTCAGGGAAAGGTGTCTTTCCAGAGGATGTTACTGCAAGAAGCCTGAAGGATGTGCGGAGAATGGAGTGGGAACAGGCAAGATGATTACTCCATTCATGCGGAGAGAGAGGAATTCATGTAAGAGGAAAATACAGACATGCATGCCATTCAAGTGAGGCATTCAAGTGAGGCATTCACACGTCTGTTTTGTATCCTTTCAGGAAATATTTTAGGTGGATATTAGACTCTTCATTCTAGAGAGAAGAAGGCCGAGGCTTAGAGTGGGTAAGTACATGTTGTCCAAGGTAGAACAACTAGTCATGAAGGTTGGAGTTGCCAGAGCCTATTCTCTTTCTAGAGGTCATCTCACTACCTCAAGTCTTCACAGCAAGGAACCAGAACCATAACCCACTCTTTCCAGACTAATTCACATCACACCTTCTCCCCCTTGCAGTTAAAGCTGAGGCAACAGCCATGATGTGCTCTACGCTGAAGAAGACTCTTCTGTGAATGAGCATGATTAAGGGACGACTAGCATGTCTATCTCTATCAGTAGGGTTTTTTTTCAGCTTTTTCTAACAACAACAACAGCAACATAACCACTGTAGTGACTTAACTAAGTAGGGACTTATTTTTCATAAAATTTCACAAGTACAGAGACAGGCAAGCTTAGGCCAGTATGGTGGCTACACAGTGCTGTCAGGAACTCAAGTTGCTTACCTTTCCACTGTGCCTTCCTTGCTGTGAGGCAATAGTCTTCATTCTCAAAAAATGGCTGCTGCCCTGCCAGATTTCACAGCTGTACTCCAGGGAAGAAAATAAATCAAGGACAAATGCTTAAGCCAGTTGGGCTTCTCTCTCTCTGTCTGTCTGTCTGTCTGTCTCTCTCTCTCTCTCTCTTTTTCTCTCTCTCTCTCCATATATATATATGGAGACACAGGAAGGAAAGATATATATGAAGGAATGTATATATATATATGTATCTTCCTTTCCTTCCCTCCTTTCTTTATTTTTATGTATCTTCCCTTCCTTCCCTCCTTTCTCCCTTTCTTCAGTCTCTCCCTCCCTTCCTTCCTTCCTTCCTTTCTTTATTTTGTCATGAAAAATCACAGTTTTAATATTGAAAGCCACATGATGTGCATTGACTCATATGTGTTCTGTTTCCCAGGTGTTAGCCAGCAAGTGTCACATGACCTCCCAGAACCACACAAAATATAAAATGTGTCATGAATTTCAGTGTCATTCTCATATAGGGCCTTACTAATCTCTGTATCATTCCAGTTTTAATATATGTGCGATGAAAATGAATATGAGCTTGTCTCTTTTTAGCAATAAGCAATAACTGCAGGAAGATCTAGCCAAAGGACCATGCTTCCTTACATGTCATTAGTGGCCTGTGTCACATGGCCACCAGTAGAGGAAAGAAGTTCTATGGATTGAGCCATTTTAATGGCCTACTGTTGCCCTTAGTATTTGGGTGTTCTGTTAGTAAAGAAGAATTAGAAAACAGTTATTGGGTAGACAACAAGCAGTGGTCACCTTCTGTGACAGACATTTCTGTGTGACTTCAGCAAGAACAAACACTGATATAGGAAAAATTTCTTTAGGTATCAAGAAGAAAACACTAAACACATGTTCTGGCACATGGTTAGACACCAGCCGGACATTACTCATTTCCTTGCAATTTCTTGAAGCTTCAGTTTCCTCTCAGGCCCTCTATTGGATCCCTCTGATTTGGAGTTCTGTTTGGCTGCCTGGTTGGTATTTGACCACTGGTCTATTTGCTGGTACCTCAACACCCCCAGTGAGAGGGGCCTGTATGTAGGTTGAGCAGATCAGCTTTGCAGAAGCTATGTAGCAGGATGGTTCCACACTCAGGAGTCAGCAGAACAGGGATCAGATTTGAGCTTCACCTCTTACAACCTGAAGCGAGTTTCCCCAACTTCTCTACACCTTGGTTTTCTCATCTGATAAATGAGGACACAAAAGGCATCTTCCTTGGAGGGTTTCCATGGTGAGGAAATGAACCAATGCATAGAAAGCACCCAGAGGAACACCTGGCCATGGCATGCATTGGAGCGATATCAACTGTTTTTGTTGCTACTAGTCAAGTTCACCTGGATTAAAATCATGGAGCTGCCAATTTCTTGAGCAAGTTACTGAAAGTCTTTGTTCCTCAGTGGATCATGTTGAAAGTTGTTCCTGTACAATTTTTCATCATGTGGAAAATTGTTACTGGGCAAAATTATAGGTGATAGATATGGGAAGTTCGTGATGAAGGACTGGTGACTAGTAGAAATGGAAAATCTGGCTAGTTTCCAGGTGATATCCATTTTCTTTGTCCCTCACTGTTGGAATTTTATTCTGTTCAGGATGGTGACGTGCTCTGCTAAAATTACTCCAACCCACAGGTAGGGGATGACAAAGTTCTAGCTAATGTAATACTAATGAAGTTCCCTGGAAAGAGCTTTCTTTCCTGAATAGAGAGGCAAAACCTCCCTTTGTGACAGTCCTTTCCCCTCTCCCTCCCCCTTGTATGCCTGGAGGGGTGGCAGTCATCTTGAAAGTGTGAGGACCAGAGATATGATCAAATGATGACAGAGCAGGAAGGTAGGCCTTGGGTCCCCCATGGCATCACTGAGCTCCAGCTAATGAGTTATTACGTGAAGAAAAGCAAACCATACTGTCTTAAGCCAGTATTCCTTGAGTTTTACTTTATGTGCAGCCAAATCTAACCCATAGTCATTATAGGTTTTGCCATGTAGAAATTGTATTAACAGTTGTCTTCATCATCATCATCATCATCACCACCTCTCTATGACGTGGACCCAGGATATCCATGTCTATGTTCTGGTTTTTTTGTTGTTGCTTTTGGGGGGAAGGGATCAGAGTCTCACTCTGTCGCCCAGGCTGGAGTGCAGTGGCACCCTTGTGGCCACCACAGCCTCGACCTGCTAGACTCAGGCGATCCTTCTGCCTCAGCCTTCCAAGTAGCTGGAACTACAGGAGTGTGCTACCAAGCCCAACTAATTTTTTGATTTATTGTAGAGATGAAGTCTCAACAAATTGCCCAGGCTGGTCTCGAACCCCTGGGCTCAGGCAATCCTCTTGCCTCGGTCTCCCAAAGTGCTGGGATTACAGGCTTGAGCCACATCGCCTGGCTTGTGATCTGTTTTTATCGCTATCACCAAAGGATTTGAGCTTTGATCTTGGCACCATGGAAGCAACTTAGCAGGAAGTATTGATCAGAATGCTTCTTCTGGGGTCTTCAGAACTCTGGAGGGAACAGGAGGAATCCTAACAGCCTCTCAGACTTGGGGGCAAGGACCAATAATAGTCAAAACAAGCTGTAGGGTCCTGAGTGACTGCTGACACAGGAGAGCCTTGTGCAAGCACGGAATCTTCATAGTCTGGACACCTGTGAATTTATTACCCTCTGATTGCCCATAGGCATCAGGGTGACATTAAGAATCTCTGAGATGGGGTAAACAAGAGATCGAGTACTTAGTGGAGGGAAATGATGCAAATACTGTTTTGTGGATAACGGTGGTCACCAAGAATTCATCATGGGTGATGAATAACTATCTCCCTACAATCTCTTCACTGGTTTATATTGAAAGTAAATCTCTGATTAAATTTGGCCACACATAAAGATGCATATTAATTAAACATGTGTTAGGAAGCAGTCAAAAAACAGCTCCTAAACCTATTCTACAAGTTTGATGAAATTCCATTTGTCAGTTTTCTAGAGGTTCTCACTGCACTGGTACATGCAGTGTTTACTTGAAGCAGATATGATCATATTCTAGAGGTGGATCCAATTCATCTTATAGGAGATATCAGGCCATTTAAGAATGGAGGACTGAGTCATGGTCACACACAGGACAATCTAGAAACAAGTTGTGAGAAAACATCCCTGGGTTGAACAGATACATGAAAAAAGCTCAGCCTAACAAGTCATCAAAGAAATGCAAATTAAAACTACACTGAGATACCACCTAACTCCAGTCAGGATGGCCATCACCAGTAACTCCAAAAATAACAGATGCTGGAGAGGATGTGGTGAAAAGAGAACACTTCTACATTGTTGGTGGGACTGTAAACTAGTACAGCCTCTGTGGAAAACAGTGTGGCGATTCCTACAAGTTCTAAAAATTGACCTTCCATATGACCCCACAATAGAGAATATACCAGAAAGAACTCAAATCACTCTATATAAAAGATACCTGCACACATATGTTTATTGCAGCATTGTTCACAATAGCAAGAACATGGAACCAACTTTTGATGCTGCCCATCAAAAGAAGACTAGATTTTTAAAAATGTGGTATATATACACAGTGAAATATTACACAGTCGTAAAGAAGAACAAAATCATGAACTTCACAGCAACCTGGATAGACTTAGAATCTATAATATTGAGTGATCTTTCACAAAAACAAATAACTGAGTATCACATGTTCTCACTCATAAGCAGACTATGAATAACTATCGTAATGCTATAAGAAAAGGATTGGCAGCAGCAGGAAACTGCGGGGGAGTAGGGGGGGAAGGTGGGATTGACAGTAGTGGGAATCTGCCTGGGGAAGCGGGGGCATACCTCATCAACAAGGGTAACTGCATAATGAATATTAGTATACCTAACCCTGAATTATACCCCACATCTTTAAAATAAAAAACTTAAAAGTTAAATAAAGTTGCAAGCACATAGAAAAAAATGACATTTTCCCATTGTCAGAATTAAGGGGTGCTCTGGAACTTTGCTACGTTACCTCACTGAGTCCTGACAACTCTCTCTGAGGGGTCTCATTAGGTTTATCACACAGATAGAGAAATTGAGAAAGAGAGATTCATTAACTTGCCCAAGTTAGCAAGTGACAGAGCTGAGATTGGAATTATTTTTTCTTATTTATTTATTTAATGTAGAGATGAGGTCTTACTATAGTGCCCTGGCTGGTCACAAACTTCTGGGCTCAGCTTCCTAAAGTGTTGGGAGGTCTCCATCCTTGGTCTACTAAAGTGCTGGGATTACAAGCATGAGCCACTGTGCCCAGGCTGAGATTTGAATCTTTTTATGATAATTAGCAAATGTGACTAATTTTGCCCTCTCTGACCTAATCACGTCAGAAGCCCTTGCTAAAAGGATGTTATGGCTTGCATTGAAAAAGAAAAAAGAAAATATTCCTGGGTTGGGCACAATGGCTCACCACTGTAACACCAGAGGAAGAATCACTTGAGGACAGGGCCAACAAAACCTGGACAACAAAGCAAGACCCATCTCTACATAAAAATGTTAAAATTAGCCAGACATAGCATGTGCTGTCGTCCCATCTATTTAGGAGGTAGAGGATCCCTTGAGCCCAGGAGCTGGAGACTGCAGAGAGCTATGATTGCACCACTGCACTCTAGCCTGAGTGACAACACAAGACCTTGTCTCTAAAAAAAAAGGAAGAAAATATCCCTGAAGGGATAGGACGTAGGGTTTTCCACATTGTTACTCTGTTTATGCAAGTAGGAGAGAATCTAGAATATTTTACTATGTCTTTCATATCACTATTTTCACCAGTTGAAACCTCATTTCTATCATCTGTAATGCTAATTGACAAGTTATTAATTTTTACCTATGGAAACCCATTTTTAACATGCAGTATGTGCTAATTAAGAATACTTTGGTGTTGTTGGGATATTAAGATAGCTGAGTCGCCTCTGGACAGTGGCTTTCTGATTAGAATTCTGTCTAGGTGAGAATACACAGGGTGTGAATTTTTGGTCTGAGCAAATGACCGCCCTTTGGGTATAACTTAAGCTATCTGACATTTACATCATTTTATACTTCTTATAAAGCAAGTGGTTTAAATGATAGACATCCTATTAAGTAGTCCATGCAATTAGCAAAAGGCAAAAAATCAGTAGTTGTTGTGTCCTCTGACTCCCAAGTTTGAAAGTCTTACCACTATAGCATCCCCAGTTGGTGTTAATCCTACAAACTGGCCAAACATGTTGCCTTAAGAAATAACCTTTTCTAAGTTAGACTATTAATATCAATAGCAAATTTAGTTGCTGGCATTTATCTTGGGATAGTATGTGAATAGGGTAAAGCAGGGTCAAACAGCATCAAAGGCAAAAGTGAGGATTGATAAGAGGGGGTCAAACATAAAACAACAAAGCTGGTTACTAGAAAACCAAGAGAAAACACGATAAATGTTGACTAAGAAGTTCAAAGCAAACCCTGTCTTGTATCATCCCTCCTCTCTTTCGACCCTACAACATTTGTATTTTGCAGGTCTGCTCTGATTTCATAACCATTTATTTTCATCTCTTTGATAATTTCTCTTTTATTAATAAGCATCCACTCCATGACTTCTAATTTATTTTTGCATGGGAAATAAAGAGAAAACAATTAAAGAATTCCCAAATGCGGTAACTGGTTTGCAGTGACATTGCTTATACTTTCAAAGACTCAAAGGCAGACGCTAATGTGTGCGTTCAGTGGCATCTGAACAAATGAAGCAGGTCCATGCCCACCAAACCCAGGCAACTACTGAGCACACCACATCCCCAGAGGGTTGGAATTGCCAACCACGTGAAGGGGAAGACTTATAATGCCTATATTTGCATCACACCTTGTTGTACATGCATTTGGTGCTCTTTGACCTTTCTTCTAAAGGGAAACTGTTTCAACTGCACTCTTTTGTTTGTTGAGTCATTGTCAAGGTGAAGACGGGAAATTGCCAATAATAGAGCATACCAGAAAGATCTTTTTACTGGAGTGTTTGATTCAGTGAGAATGAGCACATGTATTGAAGCCAAAACAATGATGAAATTGTTGGGTATTCTTAGGGGAAGATGAAGGGCAGATAGTAGAAATAATTTCTACCTAAAAAACTGGTATAACTCCCCACCCCCCGAAAAATGGTATACGGATCTATTTTCTCCATCTGTAAAACAAAGATGGTTTTAAAAAACCTTCATAGAAATGATAAAAGCTCCTATAAAAGGTTCAGTTGGACACTGTCAAGTCAGTTCTTTACGATAATCTACTGACATCTTCACGGCTTGATCTGAGAATTAAAAACCACTGAGGCCTTCTTGAAACTCTCCACTGAGAATAGCTTTTGGCTCCTAGAGACTGCATAATTAAACTTCCTGGAAAGATGGAGCCTGGGAAACTGTAGGCCCCGGAATCAACAGATTAAAAACAACAACTAACAGCTATGCAGGTCAAATGGTGAAGTGGCGATTCATTTGCATATTGATCCTTTCTCTACTAAACCTTGGAGAAGGGGCTGAAAAACCAACCTAAGCTTGAAACAGCTTTGAAAAAACCAACCTGGTTTAACTGATATAATTATTGTGGATTCATTGAAGTCGGAGCAGCAAAGTATTTAAAGCACTGTCAGGAAATATTAAATTTCCCTTCTGAGACTAGGATTGAAAGAAGGTAAGACAGCTCATTTTTTATATTAAAGCAAGATTGAGCCTGATTAGTATTTGAAATATTTCTTTACCAATTTTGGGCAGCATTAGATTTTGGCTAGTGAAATATAAATGAACATCAATTGTACATGACAACTGCTGATCCAAACCACTTAAAATTCCCCGAATGTCCTTCTCTCTTAGAATGGCTGCCAGAGTCTCATCATCAAAGCCAGCAGAGCCGACCAAAGGCAGCGCTGTGGTGGAGCCCCCGCCCAAGCTGGGAAGGGTTAGAGAGAGAGCTGTTTGTTTTGTGAGGACATGAATCGTGATCAGGCCCATTACAACATTTCAAGCTAGGTCACAGCACTCCAAGTCACTCTGCATTTTTCTCAGAGGCGAGGGAGTCTAGAGACGTGTTTCTATCTCTTTGTCTCAGCGGAGATGAGATCCAATTGTCCTCCTGTTTCCGGTTGAGACCAAAGAGAAGAAGAGAAACATACTGGCATCAAACATGAAAGCCAAAATAATAAAGATCGCTGATTTACCCAGGGAATGTTTTTCTGTTCATGATTTGAAAGTTGAATGAACACTGAAAAATAGTAAGGATCCTTCTGTTTGTCCTTGAAGAGAAAGGTAATGGCAGTTAGGTCTTGACCATCTAATGGGTTCCTTGAAGCAACTTCCTAGGCCAAAATAAACAACTCCTTGTACACCAACTAATTCAAGAGATAAAGTTGACTGGGCTCTTTGGAATCAAGGTCCTTATCTTTCTATTAGTTGGGTCTAGAAATATGATAACCAGATTCACTTGAGATACCCACTCTCCTCCCCCACCTAGACTTGATTTCAAGATCTTGTCTCTGAGATCTATTAGAACTGAGAGTCCACTAATTAAGCAGCTAAACCCAAGACTGTGCTGTTAGCCCCTGGGGACTCGTTTTATTCCATTAATTTAAGAGCTGTTACTTTATATCCTGTGGTAATTGGTGTAGGTCTATCTCTACTCACTTATATGGGAGGAAATACCACAATTTACTCTAATTTGAATTAAACATTATACTACAGTTTAGACTGGTTGGCCCCACATTTTTTTTTGTTAGTGATCTTGAGGAAGCCCCTTCAATGGTGTTCTGGAAGACCATGCCATCTGTGTCTATTACCCATGCAAATGTTTTGTGTTTAGCTGAGGCTGAAGCTGATAGAGCCAAAATGCTTAGCAGATTTCGGATTGATTCTTCTCTGCACAGCCCAGTCTGCTCTTTGCTGGATGAATTGAGCATGAAAGGTCATAGCGAATCAATCCTGGCCTGGCTTTGCAAAAATGCGACTAGAAGGTAGTCAGTCATGGTAGCTCCCTTTCACGAGAAGGTTATTAAAGTTCACTGGAAAACAATTTCCCCAATCTCACATTTATAATTGAATACTGCTGTTGTGAAGTTTCAATGAGATGAAGTATGTGAAAGTGCTTGGTAAACTCGGTAAAATAAAAAGTCTGGAAGAAGAGCTGCATGACCCTTAACTGTGGTTCACGCTAAAAATGGGATTGTGGGCAAAGTTTCCCCGCCCAATACATACCCTTCACTAACGTGTAAATTTTTAAAGCTACAAATATGTATTACTTATAAAATCAGCAAAATAGATAAGAATCTTTTCTCTTTTATGTGTTTTCCACAGGAAGAGATGCAACAATAGGCTACCTTTTATCTGTAAAATTTATTGATCTCTGAATTTCAAATGACTAAAACCAGGGTATTATTAATCATTTTTCAAGGAAAAAAATCAAATATTATAAATGTAGTTGGGAAAAGGAAAAATGAAGTTAGACATTTCCAGAATCATACCATATTATGTAGTTATCTTTTTTTTTTTTTAATCGAAGTCTCAGCCTGTCACCCAGGCTGGAGTACAGTGGCATGATCATGGCTGACTGCAGCCTTAACTTCCAGGGCTCAGGTAATCCTTTTACTTTAGCCTCCCAAGTAACTGGGATTATAGGTTTGCACAACCACCTCCAGCTATTTTATTATTTTTCGTAGATATGAGGCCTCACTATGTGGCCTAGGATGGTCTTGAACTCCTAGGCTCAAGCAGTCCTCCCACCTCAGCCTCCCAAATTATAGGTGTGAGCCACTGTACCCAGCCTGTAGTTATCATTTTTAGGCTGCTTCTGAGAAAATTTGAGGTGAGCTCTTTTAGCTCACTGTGAAAGCAACACAATTATGAATCTTCCGAGGAACCTATTTGAGAATAGAACATTAGACCTTTCCAGGTTATCAAGAGGGTTGTTCCTGTAGTTTAATGTACATACGATGAGGCCAAGTATAGAAACTCAAATCCCAGACACATGGGAGGAAGTCCTCTTTGGAAGGGGAAAAGCACCCAAACCTCCTGTCCCTCATCTAAGATGTACTTACTCTGCTATTCTCTTGTTCTGTAGTGTTCTCACATGTGCTCCTGAGGACCAACTCTAGCTCTGCAATTTTTTTATAGTTTGAGGCTGTATTCACACCTTAAGCTTATTGGAGTTACTCTGAGAAAGTTCAGTGAGAACTAAATGAGATTGTCAACAAAAGCCATCCAGGAAGTACACATCCCCACACACATGTAAGATGGAATCTGGTTTACCTGCTTTCCCTACTACACCTTGTGGTTGATATTTAGGCATTGAAGTCCCACTGCTTCAGGACCTTGTTTTCTGTGGTTCATCTGATAAACTAGGCACTGCATATGCACTCAGGGTGCTGGTGGGCTAGCTCAGTGCCCAGCTCAGGTAATCCAGTTACGTGAGGAAGGAACTAAAAGGGGCTTCTCTGACTGGACACCATGGCTCATGCCTATACTTTGGGAGGCCAAGGCAGGAGGATTGCTTGAGCCCAGGAATTCAAGATCAGCCTGGACAACATAGCCAAACACCATCTCAACAAAAAGAACAAAACAAAATAACAACAAAAAGGGAGATTTTCCTACTTAGGTTTGGGAAGGGGAGAATAAGATGGAAAAATGTGTGCACACGTAGTGCCTTCCCACATACCAGGCACTCTGATGGAAGCTCCATACTGGTTGCTTTTCAAATTCATGCAACAAACCTGTGAGGTATGTACAGGTGCAAGAGTCACAGGAAGGCTTGGGTGTACTTAAGTGGATCGATTCATTAGGGAAAATTTAAGGTTGCAATGCGATCAAAGCAGGGGCAGGTATCATAATTTGGAACTTGCATCTTAGGAAAAAGCTGTCACTTGCAGTTTCATTGCATTATTTAGTGCTTTGTTGATATTAATAACAGGTCAACAGGGTTGCAAAAATGTGTACAAAACCCAAGGCTAATGACAGTGCTAGAGGGAGTAGGAAAAGAAAGAGACTTTCTTGTTCAGTAAAACATTTTAAATGAAAAAAGAAGAGAAAACAGTAGAGTGAGACTCCACTTCAGTCCAGGTCAGCATTTATAGAGATTCTCCCTCTTATGTGTCTCCTCCACCACTTCCTGAAGTGCATTAGAGCAAATCAAAGTCTTCATGTGACTTAAGCCCTACAAAATGACGTTGGAAAATGTGAATTTTTCTTTGGAGAAGAAGTTTTGTCTCATCAACCAAGGTTAATTGATAGCTCTGAAATATAGCTCATCTAGAAAAGTTAGGTGAAATGCTGCATGTTCCCCCTAGGTTGTCAATGGTCAGAGTGAAGTGCTAGGTACAAGGTACCTCTAGTGCTGACCAAGAAGTTTTTATATGTGTGTGTGTATATGTATGTGTTCCATTTTGATTTTTGCTTTTATTGCTTGGGTCACCTCTCTGTGCTACAATGGACCTTTGGGTTTTTAATGATTCAGTGTGGTAGCATATGTTGATGCCTTGACCATTTCACCTCAACATTCACTATTGCTGAATATGAAGACAGCAAGCACTTACCTCTCTCTACCCGAGAGTATTTTAATTTAATTTTATTTACTTATTATTCTTAAGAGACAGGGTCTTGCTCTGTCACCCAGACTGAAGTGCAGTGGCATGATCACAGTTCGTTGCAGGCTTGAACTCCTGGGCTGAAGCAATTCTCTTGTCTCAGCCTCCTGAGTAGTTGGGATTACAAGCCCATGCCACCACGTCTGGCTGCTTTTTACATTTTTTTGCAGGGATAGGGTCTCGCTAAGTTGTTCAGGCTGGTCTTAAACTCCTGGCCTCAAGTGACCCTCCTGTCTTGTCCACCTGAGAGTTTTATCTCAGAAGTAACACCCTGGGAGCATCCCTTCGTCAATAATGGAGGAGGACAACACGTCTGAGGTATGTTCCACACCATTTTCTGGGAGTCCCAGCAGGACTGAGCCCAGATACACTCTGTGGTAACCTGCTTATTTACACACTTTATATTCGCTCCCCATCCTTTCCTTTCTTCTTTACCATTCTCTTATCCCTGTCCCCTGGAATCATTGCCCAGTAAACCATGTACACACCAGTCTTTGTCTCAGGTCTGCTTCTGGGGGAACCAGCCTAAGAACGTTGATCCAAGGGTGGCTGTAGAAAGCAGACACTCAGAATGTGATGCTGACTGGGGAGATGGGGTGGTCACCACTGCTGGAAAGTTGGCAATGATCCCCTCTGGCATGACATAGCATCACAGTTTCCTAGATTTGACTTGGAGTGAATTGAAATGGAGAGCATAGAAGGGGTATACTGGCTTGTGCAATAGATCCAGTGTTTGAAAGTCGTAGGACAGGATTCATTATGAGAACTGGGGAATTAGTCAGCAGTTGTTAAGATCGACAAGAAGAAAGTAACAGACTCAGATCAGTAATCTACCAACTCGGGGTGTGGTATGAAAGCATAATGCCTCAGTGACAGTGTCTAATGAGATCATCATCTCCTGCATCCAGAAGGCTATGCTAAAAATCTTACAATTTAAATGTAAGAGTGGTAGAACTACAGAGGCTAAATCCATAGCTCTAGTCTTTCCTCCACTAAGGTCAGGACCCTGAGCTCTACAATGAGGACTTCTGGGTACATGTGCTTGAACACAACCAAGGTCCAGAGATTCCTCTGAGCCTTTGAAGAGCAGGGGTGAGCCTCTCCTGCTGGCTAGTGGAAGCAACCTTCCATGTTCCGGAGACCATACAAAAATACATACCTGAGATGGGTGGCCTTCAGGATAACGTTTGCTCTCCTTAAAATCTCTACCTCTTCCTGACTCCTGTCACTTCTTGATCTGTGCTGTCAAATCCACTAGCCAAATCCAACTATAAACCAGTTAAAATAACATACAATCAAAAAATTATTTTTCTTAGTCACACTGGGCACATTGAAAGTACTCATTGACTACATGAAGCTAACGGCTACCACATTGGACAGTGCAGACTACAGAACATTTCCACCAGTGTAGAAAGTTCTATTGGACTGTGCACATCTAGACCAGAGATTGGGAGAATTGTTTTAAATGGTCAGGTGGTAAACTTTTTCGTGTTTGTAGGCCATATGGTTCCTCTTGCTACTACTCAACTCTGCCGTTGTAGCATGAAAGCAACCATAGATAATACAAAAACAAATGAGCATGGCTGTGTTTTTTAATTTTGCAAGTTGCATACAGCCAGCCCAGGCCCTAGTTTGGCTACCCCTGGTCTACACCAAAGACTAGGGCCAATCCTTAGTATAGTGCAAGTAAAAAGCACTGTCCATGGTACAGATAGAGAGGGAATTAGTCACCAAAGGGATTATTATTCTAGCATATTTCAGGAAAGTATGCCTGGCCTGCAACTTGAGGCTGCTCAAGGAGGATGATTATGAGGTTAGGGTTAGATCAGGGAGAGTGTATTGGTATTCAGCATTCTGGCGAGGACTTTTGGAGCCAGGCCTAATATACTACGGGAGCGACTCCTTAACTCTCAAGCCTAGCATTTTCTGAAGGCATATAGTAAATGAAGTGGAGATGCTGTAACTGTCTTGGTAGACTGTTAAAGAAAGGATCAAAATGGTCAGAGATGTATTTGAATGGATTTATTATATAATATCAAGAAAACCCTGTGTGCATGTTTTGTATGGACATAAGTTTTCAACTCAGTTGGGTAAACACCAAAAAGCTTGACTGCTGGATTTTATTGTAAGGGTATCTTTAGTCTTGTAAGAAAATGCCAAGCTTCTTCCAAAGTGGTTGTACCATTTTGTATTCTTACTGTCAAAGAATGAGAGTTCCTGTTGATCCAATCTTTACCAGCATTTGGAGTTATCAGTGTTTTAGATTTTGGCCATTTTAATAGATATGTAGTGTTATCTTATTGCCTTAATTTGCAATTCCCTAATGACATATGATGTTGAGGATCTTTTCATGTGCTTATTTGCCATCTGAGTATCTTCTTTGTGAGGTATCTTTTCAATTTTTTTTGCCCTTTTTTAAGACAGGTTGTTCATTTTCTTTTTGCTGTAGACTGAATGTTTGTTTCCCCCTGAAACTCATATGTTGAAGCCTAATTTCCAATGTGACGGTATTTGAGGTTAAAATCTTTGGGAGGTGACTGGCTCATGATGATGGAGTCCTCATGGATGGTGTTAGTCTTCTTTCAAAAGAGACCCCAGAGAGCTTCCTTATTCTTTCCACCACATAAGGACACAGCAAAAAGATGGCTGGCTGTGAACCAGGAAGTAGGCCTTCATCAGACATCGAATTTGCTTGCATCCTGATCTCGGACTTCTCAGCTCTAGAACTGTGAGAAATAAAGTTCTGTTGTTAGTAAGAGATCCAGTCTATGGGATTCTGTTATAGAAACCTGAACAGACTAAGTTACTTACCATTGAGTTTTAGGAGTTCTTTGTATATTTTGGATAACAGTTCTTCATCAGATGTCTTTCACAAATATTTTCTTCCAGTCTATGGATTGTCTTTTCATTCTCTTGACAATGTTTAGAAGTAATGTTTTTATATACAGCGAAAATGTTTAATTTTAATAAAATTCAGCTTATCAATTATTTTCATGGATTTTGTCTTTAGTGTTGTATCTAAAAAGTCATCTCCATACCCAAGATCACCTAGGTCTTCTCCTATATTATCTTCGAGGAATTTTATAGTTTAGTGTTTTACATGTAGGTCTATGATCCATTTTGAGTTAAATTTTTGAAGAATGTAAGGTCCGCATCTAGGTTCTTCTTTTATTTTATTTTATTTTTTGCATGTGGATGTTCAGTTGCACCAGTACCATTTGTTTAAAAGACCATCTTTTTTCCAGGGTTATAATTTTTGAAAAAATACTAAAGCACTGTGGATGCAAAGAAATCTACAGGTAATAAGTCTCAGAAAGGAACAGACCCTTCCTAGATGGGCAGAGATTGTATTTATCCTTCACAACAACTCTGTGAAGTAGGAATTATTATTAAATTACTTGTTCAAGGTCACACAGACTGATTCCCACCAGTCCTGTGTAATTAAAAAAGAAAACACACACACGCACACACACACACACACACACACACACACACACACACACACACACACACACACCCCTTCTAATTACCAAAATCAATGAAAGCACTTCAGCTCTTATCTCACTGGCAACATTTTGGCAATACTAGCTATAATCTTGAAAATCCTCTCCCTTGACTCCCATGACACTGAACTTTTCCTCTTATCTCTCTGGCCTTTTTTTTCTCAGTTTTCTTCTCTCTCAATAGTTGTTGATATTTCCTAGTTTCAATCTCAGTGTTCTTCTCACTAAAGCCTTCCCTGAGTGATGACATCTCTCCAGTCTGGGGAGCCCAACCAATGATAAAATTACCCTACATATTTACTTTCAGTTCAGATATTTATTCTAATTGCCAAGCAGGATCTCTCCTTGAGCTATCCCACAGCAGCTCAAAACTTATCTATCTAAAACTGACTCCATATTTTATGCCATCCACTTTAGAGAATGGAACTACCTAAAAGTTCTCAAGTCTAAAAATTGAACAAAAGCCAACTCTCTTCCACTCTTACAGTCATGAATTAATCTCTTGTGTAACTTCTTCTATCCATTCCCACTGCTAATATCTCATTGCAGATCTTTCTCATTTCTTGTCTGCTTATTGAAATAATTCCTTAATTTCTTTCCTGCATCTAGCTCAATTACTCTCCAATCTTTCATCTGTCATACTGCTAGAATGATCTTTCTAAAGCCACATTTGTTCATGTTCCTCCTGCCACCACTTAAATTCTTCAACAGGATCTCAGTGACTTTGGAAATAAGTAAATACACCTTATCACATGGTTTCTAAACCATTCATGTACAAATCACCTCTCTATTGTCAATTCTCATGACTCTTATTTTCATTTCTCTAAGTAAGACAAGCTCTCTCATACCTAAGAAATGACTTGTGTTCTATCTCTTCTCCCTGAAAAATAGAATTCTTTTTTATGTTCCTCCTCACCCCCATTATCATATTTATTGTCCTTTACTTAATTGCCTATTTAATTCTGGCTTTTCTGTTACACTCCAGACACCTTGCAGTGACCACAGGCTGGCTTTAGCACCTCTAGCTTCTGTAGTTTGGTGGGCACCTACTTGATGGATGAGGGAATGAAGTCCCCTCTCCGTAGCTTAGCTCCCTGCTCTGCTGACCGTAACTGCCTGGTCTGCTTTTTACTTGGGGCTTTTCATGTCTCAATGTGATAGTCTAGTTCTTCTCCAATCCCCAGTGGATAGGTTTTATCATGCATAAACAGGTTTGCTGTGGTTTTTATGTGATATTCTACTACTACTCCACTCCTTGACATCAGACTTCCCATCTTTGACAAACTAGGCATTGGCCTATAGATTAGCCTCTGTGTAGAAAGTTCTCCACCCCAGTTCTCTATGCCCAGTTTATTTCAGTTTGGAAATCCACTAGCTGCAAGCAGTAACTGCCCAAAGAGCTATCCTCTTCCACCTATTGACCTCTACTTTCAGTGGTAAGCATCTTAGGGTCTCAGCCTCTTTAAATTAAAGATAATTGCACCAAGGATTTGGACTAGTCAGATGGTTGCTAATGTATAATTTAGGTTTATAACCAAGGTACATGTCTGGCATACATTGTTGTCACAAATTTGTGATTTCTATTTTCTTGATGTGTGTTTGTAAAGAAATGAATTCCCCTCTCAGTACTGATTTCATGGCATCTCAGAGGTTTTGGTAAGATATGGCTTGTTTTCATTTGGTTCCAGAAATCTTTTAATTTCTGCTTTGAGTTCCTTGTTGACCCAGGAGCTGTTCAGCATCATGCTGTTTAGTGTCCATGTCTTTGTGGGGTTTGGGGTAGCTTTGTTGGTGTTGATATTTATTTTTATTTCATTGTGGTCTGAGAAGGTACATGGCAGTATTTTGATCTTATGAAATTTGTTTACGCTTGATTTATGCCTGAGGATGTGGTTGATCTTGGAGTATATTCCACGTGGTGATGAGTAGAATGTACATTCCATGGTTGTTGGGTGGAGTGTTCTGTAGGTATCTATTAAGTCCATTTTGTCAAGTGTCAAGTTGAGGTTCCAAATCCCATTGTTGATGTTTTGCCCTGATGATCACTCTATGGTTGTTAGTGGCATATTCAAGTCCCCAGGTATTATAGTGTTAGAGTCAATATCTTTTTTAGTTTACCTAGAAGCTGCTTCATAAAGGTTGGTACTCCTATACATTGGGTGTCTATTTGCTTAGGATGGATATCTCTTGATGGATTGAACCTTTTTATCATTATGTTGTGATCTTCCACTTTTTTTTAGTTTTTGATAGCTTAAAGGATATTTTGTTTTATATTAAAATTGCAACTCCTGCTTTCTTCTGTGTTCCATTTGCCTGAAAATTTGTTTTCCATTCTCTTACTTTGAGTCTGTGAGTGTCCATTCCAGTGAGATGAGTCTCCTGGAGACATCATATTGTTTTTAAAATCCAGTTTGCCATTCTATGTCTTTCTAGTGGTGCATTTAGTCCATTCACATTCAGGCTAATTTTTGAGATGTGAGAGTTTATCCCTGTCATAAGGTTCTTATAGAGATTGTTGTTGTTGTTGTTTGTTTATTTGTTGGGTATTTTTTTATTTGGGAGTTGATATATGTGTGTGCTTTTAACCTTTTTCCTTCATTCTTGGGAAGTGTGTGGGAACTTTTCCCCCTTTCTTCTGGGTTTAATACTTTTGTAAGTATTTCTTGTAGAGCTGGTAGGAGGTGTCTGGGTTGGATTTTAATTCTCCATCACTGATGAAACTAAGCTTAGCTGCATATGAAATTCTTGGTTGGAATTGTTTATCCTTGAGAACTTTGAAGATTGGACTCTAGTCTCTTTAGCCTGTGGTGTTTCTGTAGATAAGTCTGCTTCTATTCTAATTGGTCTTCCCTTGTAAGAAGTCTTACCTTTCTCTCTTGCTACTCTTGGGATTTTTTCTTTTATACCTGCTTTGTGTAAGTGAATTACTATATGTCTACAAGTCAGTTTTCTCATTTGATAGCTTACAGGGGTTCTCTGAATCTTTTGTGTTTGATGGTCATGTTTCTGATGAGATAAGGGAAGTTTTCTTAGATAATTTCATGGAATGTTTGTTCCAGGGTGGTCTATGTTTCTCTATCTCCCTCAGAAATGCCAATTAATCATAGGTTCAACCTCTTGATATAATCACACCTCTTTTGGAGGCTGTGTTCCATCTTTTTAAGCTCCTTTTCTATGTTTTTAACAGTTTGGGTCCGTTCCATATTTTGGTCCTCAAGCTCTGAAATTCTTTCTTCTGCTTGGTTAATTCTGCTTTCCATGCTTGTCAGTTTGTTATTTATTTAGTTTACTGTATTCTTTATTGCCATCATCTCAGTTATCAACTTCTTCATTCTTTCTTCTTGTCTCTCCTTATTTCAATTCATTCTGTCTATTAGTATCTTGATATCTGGGTTTGTGGTTTGAGATCAGTTGTTCTTTGGACTCTTCTTTGTTTGAGTTCGAAAGACTGTATTCTCAGGTGCTATCTTCTTAGGAGTCTGGGTGGGACAGGTGGTCCTCCTTTGATTCTTCTTCATTTGTAATGGTTTTCCTCCCTCTTCCCCCCCTTCTTTAATTCCATTGCTCAGTGATAGAGGGGATAGTTTTCATTTCTTTTTGCTTAATCCCCTATTCTTCCTTATGTAGTACCTCTTGATTTGTTCACTTTTGAAGCCAGACTGGGGATGGGGGAGAGGGACTGTGTTTTTTTTTTTTGCATTTTTGAGATTTGATTAAGGTGTGATGGGGGAGCTGTGATTCAGAAGCTAACTGCAGATCACAGTATGCACTGACAGGGGTGTGGGCCACTTGGAACCCTCTTCCCTCCACCTTACAGCCACAGAAAAACAGTGTGGAGGTTCCTTAAAAATTAAAAATTGAACTACCATATGTTCCAGCAATCTCACAACTGAGCATATATTCCAAAGGAAAGAAAATCAGTATATCCCAGAGATAGCTGCACTTCTGTGTATAGTGCAGCAGTATTCATAATAGCTGAGATATGGAATCAAACTAAGTCTTCATCAGTAAATGAATGGATAAAGAAAAGGTAGTCTATGAGCATATACACATAATGGAATACTATTCAGTCATAAAAAGAATGAAATCTTGTCATTTGCTCCAAGATGGATGAACCTGGAGGACATGATGCTAGATGAAATAAGCTAGGTACAAAAATATAAATATGTGTATTCTCACTCATCGTATGTGGAAACTGAAAAAAATTGATCTTATAGAAGTAGACAGTAGGATAATGGTTACTAGAGGCTGGGAAAAGTAGGGGGAGGAGAGACTAGGGAAAGGTTGGTTAACAAATACAAAAGTATAGCTAGAGAGGAGGACTAAGTTCTAGTGTTCTATAGCACTACAGGGTGATTATAATTAACAGTAACGTATTGTCAATTGTCAAATAGCTAGAAGAGAGAATTTTGAATGTTCCCAACAAAAAGCGATAAATGTTTGAGGTGATTGATTTACTAGCTACCCTGATTTGATCATTACACACGTATAAATGTATTGAAACATCACACCGTATATGTGGTTTTTTTTTTCTTTTTTTAAAGACAGGGTCTGACTCAGTCAGGCTAGGATACATTAGTGCCATCACAATTCACTACAGTCTTCAACTCCCAGGCTCAAGTGTTCCTCCTGTCTCGGCCTCCCAAGTACCTGGGACAACAGGTACACACCACACCTGGCTATTTTTTTAAAAAATAGAGATGGGATCTTGTTATGTTGCCCAGGATAGTCGACCCACCTTGGTTTCCCAAAGTTCTGAGATTATAGGTATAAGCCACCATGTCGAGCCTTTTCATGTGTTAATTAAAAATAATTGTAATTTTAAAAAAATTCATTTAAAAATTTCCAATAAAAAACCAAACATGCCGTTTTTGTGAAAAAATATTGCAGGGTTGGAGGGCTTGTTCCATCCCAGCCATTCTATTTTTGCATAGCCACCCTATGCAAGGTATTGCTCATCCCACCCCTTCTCGCAGGCTGGCATTCCAGATTCCCAGGTCTGCTCTTTTCTGGTTCACTTAGCATGAGGCACTGGAAGAAGGTTGGAGGGTGTGAGGAAGGAAGGCTAGGTCTTTGTTCCCTGCCCTGTCAGGAGGTGTCTCTGGCTGTCTCTGAGTTTCTTCTCTAGCTCTAGATCTCACTGGACTAGCCCATCACGGTTTCATCTTCCATGAGGCTTTGGTGACTCTGTCTTCCCCTTTCTTCTCCTGCTGGGTGGTAGTGGCTTCCTACTACTCTGGCTAATCTCTGGGTAGCCTTACTGTTCCCTATCTAATTTTTAGTTCTCCCATTATGTGTGCAAACAATTCCTTGTATTAAATTCCCTCTTTTGAAAAATATAATGGCTTCTGTTTTCTGGTCTGAATTCAACCAATACTCTCCCCATTCCTGTCCCAACCATCCTATCACTGTCTCTGGACTGCCAAGTTAAGGGACACTGCCCTGAGCTTGTAGTTTGAAGAAGTGGCTGCTGACTCCACTTCTCTCCCTCCCACTTCTGGAAATTTTTGTCCCCAGGGCTGGAAGTCCCTCCATCCACCAGGTTGTTGGGCAGCAGTATTCCCTGGCCTGAGCTGTGTAGGATGATCCCCAACAGCCCCAAATATTGCTGCTATCTACATGACAGCAAAGAAATGTTTTGGCAGGAGCCAGTCTGGCCATCAAAATGCTGAGGCCATATGTTTCTGCTGACTTCCTGCCAAAACGTTGTTGTTGAAGTTATGAAGAGTATAACTTTAAAATTCAGAATAAAAAGGAAACTCTAACCCAGAGATACAAGTTAAGGTGAAGAAAAAAAGCAAAAAAAAAAAAAAAAAAAGAGTTAAAGTATTAAAAAAAAAAGATAAATGGGAAGGAAGTTGGGGGCCGAGGAGAAGTATAACAATCTAGAAGTTCCTGTTATCTGCCACATTCAGGCTGTAACCTCAGCGGCTTGCCCCTGCACCAGCTGGGCAAATTGACCAGCTGCATGGGCATGGGCCCTCCAGCCAATGGAGAATCTGGCACTTATACAATCCAGAGCAAGGAGGAGAAGAGCGGCAGAACCTAGTACACAGAAAGAGTGCAATAATAAACTGGGAAATAAGCAAATTTTCCAATATGTAACCATTTCATTCCTTGCCAGAAATCATAATTTGCAAGCAATAAGGTACATTGAAGAGTTGGTGATAATACAACAGATGCTAGTGAGGAATTGTAGCTACATGACTCCAGTGATTCAGATGTTCTGACAAGAATTATTTTAAACATGGGTTCCATGCTGTGGGGCTCACCCATACACCAAGGCCCACTCCAGAGGTCACTTGCAGATATTTCCCTGATACACTGACAGCATCTTGTCTTTCTGCCTGTGGGGCTTCTATGGCCTGCTCAGTGTGCACACAGTAGGCTAAAAGTACTGGAGGGTGATGACTGAGGAGACCTTTAACCACAGAGAGCCAGGAATTGATGGGTAAACACCCAGGTTCTTCAAGCCCTGATGGGACAATTACAAAATGACTTCTGCAGTGTCCCAGAAGGTCCCAGGCAACTCCCACTTACCCACAGTTGTGGCCAAGTCACTAACTCACCTTTTATTGTCTTTACTTTCCAACTTGCCTCAAGTGCCCACTTCTTCTCCACACTTCATGGAATCACTACCTAAATAAGCTAAATGTACTGAAATACTTACCCCAATCACTTCCCTAGAAGAAACCCAATCCAGAGACAGGGGGTCCCTCTAGCCCAGGGGTCAGCCCTTCCTAGCACATCCTTCAGCAGTTACATGGCCTACACTTAAATCAGGGCTTTTAAAAGCAACACCAAAAAGGAATGCTAAGAGCACAACAAAAATATAACCTTAACGTCAAGGTGGCAACCAACAGGCTACTGAAAAGGAACTTGCCTGACGGCCAATAGTCAAAACTGCTTCCTGCGATTCTTTTATGAAGAATACTAATATGATAAGCATATCATATCCCTATGCATAAAACCTAGAGCAAATTAGACATGCTCTACTGAGATTTTACAAATCTTTGCAGGAGGGGCTAGTCCACATCAGGTATTATGCTGACTTTATATGTCTTGATATTTAATTCTCATGATCATTCTACTATGGTTAAATAAAGTTAAGCTCATTTTATAGTTGAGAAAACAAAGAATGAATGATAAAGTAATTTGCCCAAAACATTACATCTGTGGACATTTTTGGATTTGATATTTGAATATCTGAAACTGGGTGATTTATAAAGAAAAGTAATTTACTTTTTATAATTATGGAGACTGAGAAGTCCAAGGTCAAGGGGCTATATCTGATGAGAAACTTCTTGCTGGTTAGGACTCTCTCTGCAACTGCAGAGTCCTGAGACGACCCAGGGTATCACATGGTACAGGGGCTGAGGTCTAGCTCAAGTCTCTCTTCCTATTCTTATAAAGCCACCAGTCTCACTCCCATTGATAATCCAATAACCCATTAACATATTAATCCACTATGATCTATGACTAGCTCAATCCATTCATGACAGCAGAGCCCTCAAGACCCAATTACCTATTGAAGGCCCCACCTCTCAATATTGCCATACTAGGGATTGAGCTTCAACATGAGTTTCAAGCATTAAACCATAGCAATATCGTTTGAGTTCCAGGGTGTTTCCTAAATTCCCCTGCAGTTAGGCTGGAGCTAATTCACCAGGTTCTGGTCAATAAGCAATGAATTGAACCAATGTGAGCCACTTTTAGACCATCCCTAAAGTTTTCCAGTGTAGTTATCCATTCCTTTCATCCCCCAGCTTCAGCAACCTTGGAAGCCAAGATGACACAGCTATAAGATAGGAGAGGGTCACCTGTTATGCATCATATACTGTGTGAGCTGGAAATAATCTTTATTCTTAATGTTACTGAAAGTTGGAAAGTTGACTATTTTAGAAACTAGGGTTTTTTTCCTCACCCACAGCCTTTCTCTTTCTTTCTCTCTTCCTCCCTCCCTTCTCTCTCTCTCTCTCTCTTTCTCTGTCTCTTTCGGTATATTCCTGGCTTAAGGTACCACAATGTAGCACTGCATTAGTGGATGGCCAGTAGGTAATAAAGAAAACAATAATGGAGGCTGAAAAAAATCTTGATTTATTCCATGAAGAGGCAAAACATTTGGAAAATTTGCCACCCACAATAATTTGCAATGGACCATTTGATTACTGAGCTGACATCTCTGGTGGAAAACGCTGGAAAACAGTTTGTTAGTATCATGTGTTTGGCTTCTATATAGAAGAGGTGAGTTCAGAAGAGAACTAATGAATTTACAAATAGAAATGAAGTCCAGAAATTTAAGCCATTGTAGACATGGAAAAGTCTACTGTTTCTAGATTCCAAAAGGTAAAATGTGGAATTTAAAAGGTTTTGAGCAGCAAATATCCAGTAAAATGTGGATACAGAAACTCTGAATACATATCAGGTTAAAGAAGTGGACTTCCTTTCCAAGCTTGAAATATGAACGGAGCCACCATTGAGTTGAAAGAGGCAGGTGCAGAGTTAAGAAAACAAATAGAGTTGATATGAGAACCATATCTAGAAGATAAGTTTAGATGTGTTTGTTAGCACATAGAACTCGTTAGAATCAAGTAGATCAAAAGTCTATTGAATTTTTAGGAAATGTCATCCTCCCCACCTCCCCAAAAGCTATGAGCATGGGGTATAAAAAGTCTTTGCTAGTTGGAGATGTACAGTAACCTTTGGTCCCTAACCTTCCAAGAGACCAGCAGGTATTAAAGGCAGCAGGAGGAGATGAGTCCGCAGACATTTCTTATGTGACTGAATAAGATGGTAAATAAAAGAAGACCCTCCTGAGGACATCACTGGGATCCAGCAGGATTTTGGAACTCCAGATCTGTAATGACTGTGTGTCTCCCTATGTTATCTGTCCGTAATAGAAACATGTATTGCGGTGGTTCCATACTCATTCTATTACTGTACATTGGTTGGAACAGATAATTCATCTTTTTAAAGTTTATAAATCTTTGGACCAAGACAGGCCACATCTGGACTTAATAGAAAACAATGCGTATCACCCAAAGATCATGGACTTTAGGCCGAATGCAATGAATTTGAGATTAGATGCCAGGTTCTTTGTTAACAACTAGGTCTCTTGGGGACAGAGGTGACTAACTTCTATGCATGGGAAGAAGGAACAAAGGAGTGTCTGGAAATGTTAAGTGAAACTAAATTTGGCCTGAAGCCACCTCAAACTTGCATGAAGTTCTGGTCCCTATATAACAAACTGCAACTTAGTACTTAAACTCATCAAAAGCCTAACTTAGGAATATGCTTTTGTAACAATAACTGAGTCCTAGCCAATCACAGCAGCCAAGCTTCAGTCAGTCATGGGCAGCCAACTGATTGGACTGTGTTCAAAAACTGCAAAACCTGAGTGTAACCAGCCAGCCTGTTTTTGTAGCTCACTTCCCTTTCTCCCCACAAATGCCGCCTGCCTGTGTTGCAAAATGGTACTGTCTGAGCTCTTCTGGTTCTGAGGGCTGCCTGATTCGCAAATCATTCTTTGCTCAATTCAACTCTGTTAAATTTGTCTAAAGTTCTTCCTTAATAGTTTCTACAAAGCAGACCCAGGCAGAGTTGCTGGTGTTCTAGGCGTATGTTCCTGTGTTTTCTCAGCCTCCCTAGGAGTTGGGTGGAGGTTGTGGGACTGGACTGTGACCATGGAATGTAAGTGGAATTCCTTCACATGGTTTTCAAGCTCTTTTTTTCCTCTGCCACAGCGACCTTCAAGGCCTCATGTTCCTGATGGCGTGTTGACGAGACAAGAGAAGGCTGCCTCACGCATGTTGCATCTTGTGTGACCTAGAAGGAAACATTCATTTCAAGTAGCCCACTGAGATTTTGGGGTTTATTTGCAACCATTTTACAGTTTAGCTTATCTTGACTGATATCCTTTCCTATTCTATCAGAGAATAATAGCAATATGGAGAATTTGGGAATATCTTTTAAGGCTAGGAAATGAATGAGTTTGAAGCATTTCTGCCCCTACTTGAGGCTGAAGCTACACAGACAGGTGACTCTAAGCAAAATTGGAGCGAAGGTAGGTAGAGTTCTTTCTTTTTACTTTATAGTAGAAATTTCGTGTAAAATAAAATAAGATTTCAGAATTTTGTGAGATGACATTTTATATAAACTGAAAATTAAATCCAGAGATCTAAGTATTTCCAGTTTTTGGAAAAAAGCTATTTTGAGAAAGGTTGTACTCTACCCCTGCTAGAAGGATGGGTTCAGCCCATCTATCAGATTTCTCTTGCTTCCTCAACATAAGGTTTGTTTTCACACTCATAGTCTTCCCTTTTCAGATGCACAAATTCACGAGCTTTCCTGAGAATGTGTTTTTAGCAGTGTTCTTTCATCTTCTGGGTCAGGGAAGAGATTTGCTCAAGAGCAATGACAGTATTGTGTTCAGCCAAAATGAACAATGTAGGGCTTAGACTGTAAACATCTTCAAAATCTTTGATAATACTGCAGATTGATAGTCCTTCCTGTAATTCTGGATAATTTAGTAACAAATGATCTCCAGTAACTATATCATGGCAGAATCTAACACCATACATCTGGGCATAAAAGTCCTGTTTCAGATGTTGTACTAGGTTTCGTGAAATCAAACTTTTTGGCATTTCTTTATAGAAAACTAAAAGAAAGACTCGTCATCAGAAGAATGCTGTAGTTCTTTCCCTGCAAAGAAGTCTGAAACAATAATTGTGTATTTGTTGCTGCAATCCATATGGCCCATATATCTTGAATTTGGTATTTGCCAGCTTAATAAATCTTGAATGACAATCACAGCTTTTCCTATGCTAACCAGTTTGCTGATATAAGCCTTGAGATGTTTAAATTGAACTTCATGCCCCATTACTCTACTGTGAGCTTACAGTCAATGGTACAGGGACAAGAAAGAGTTCTGTTAGTCATTGGAATAATTAATAGCTTTCCTGTTAAGAAATTGAAGGGCAGATCAGAATTATTTGCTTCAGCCCTTGGCAGGACATTTGCCTTCTAATCACCAGTATCTTAGTCCATTTAGTGTTGCTATAAAGAAATACCTGTGGGTAGTTAATTTATACAGAAAAAAGATCTATTTGGCTCATAATTCTAATACTGGAAAAGTTCAAAATTGGGTATCTGTGCTAGAGGAGGGCTACAGGCTGTTTCCACTCATAGCAGAAGGTGAAGGGGAGTCAGCAAGTGCAGAGATCGCATGGAATGAGAGGAAGCAGGAGAGAAGGGAGGGAAATGCAAGGCTCTTTTTACCAACCAGCTCTCATGGGAACTGATGGAGTGGAAAACCTCTCCCTCCTCCCCCAGGGAGGGTGCTAATCTATCCATGAGGGATCCTCTCCCATGACCCAAACACCTCCCAATAGAGTAGGTTGATCCCCAACATTGGAATCACATTTCAGTAATTTTTGAGGCATCAAAAATTCATACTATAGCCACCAGAAAGAGGGAAGAGGTGAGATGAGGTTTCTATTTTCCTCAAACTCAATGTTCTTTTGCACTTCTTTCCACTTTGTCAGGGCTATCACCTCCTACAGACGCTGCTTCTTCCATGTACCTACCTCCTTGTTACCAGTCCCTCCGAGTTTGAATATTACCATCCACCTCCACAAAGCCTCCCCTCTGGCAGCGAAGCAGCATTTTTCACAGTCCTGTCCTGGAAAAGCCATCTTCAGAACATTTGCCCTTGTAGGACTCTCTGCATAGGGTGATTTCCTCCCCAGTCCCAGATAACCCATCACTTGTTTCTTCACTCTTCCAGATCTTTGCTCAATTGTCGCTTTCTTGGTGTGACCTTCTCTAATCACCTATTTAAAATTTCACTTCCCAGCTCCCCCCATAAGAATCCTACATCATCCTTGTCTGATGCATCTGACATATCATGGGTTTTATTTATTTCTTTACTGTCTGTTTCCCCTGCCTAAACGCATGCTCTGTGGAGGCAAGGTTTTGTCTGGTTATTCAGTATGCTATCTACAGTGTTTAGAACAGTGCCTGGCATATATAACACAATTTGTGGAGTAAATGACTACACCGAGCTGAGTTTGTGATTCTACAATAACATGCAGGCTCTGAAGATTTAACACATTTGGGGAGTATTCTTTGAGGAATGAGAGGGACCCAGTGACATGAGTTCAATGCCAAACCAGGCTATTTCGGGTTTGATGTGAAAGAAAAAAATCAGTAATACTGATCCCATCTTTGACATTTTGATGTTTTGTTGGCCATGTATATGTATTTTTTGCATCATTTTTATTTGTAAAAATATTGCAAAAAGATATTATTCATCTGATTACTGAGATTTTTTGCCCCTTAAATATTGTTCCTGAGGCACGTGCCTCCCTGGCGTCCCCTAGTTCTGGGCCAGGAATTAGTCCCTTGGTACATGCTGGATGATTGGCTGAGGGGGACTGGACAGCGGCTACATCCCTCCCCGAGACATTGCAGGAATGGTTCTGATTATACAACATGCGAAGAAGGCTGATGCTCCAAACGTAATCTTTTAAGGGGAACTTTGAGCACAATGCCAAAAGAGGAGATTTCCCCACTGGAAATAGACTTTTGACATAGAGATGATGATGATGAAGTTGACAATGACGTATTTAAATTGCCAATGTATCTAATGTAGGAATTAAGGTATTAAGTCAAAGCCTAAGACAAAAATGACATGTCTTCCCTTTTTTTTTCTTGATTTCTTAGAGATTTATGCTGGAGACCAAAAACCCCACAGCTTTCTATAAGCCTAACACGTCTGGCTGTTCTTTCACACTTAGAGTAGCTTGGTGTTTCTCCACGTGTGCACCAGATGACACAGCTTGCTCACATTTCAAGGACATGGTGTGTAGCAAATATATGGTTTAAAGATCCTTTGGGGGCAGGGAGATGCTCGTGGCATAAGAGGCAGAGGCTGACACTGACAAAGGGAGCCACAAACTCACAGCTGTCTTCTCAAGCTGACTCCAAGACACACATTCACCTGGTGAACACACATATTAAATAGATATTTATCACTTTTTCTTGATTTGTTGAGGACATATGCCACTGAACTCTATCCTGGAGGAAGAAAGACCGATGCTTAGGGCTGACTCTGAGTTATTCAGACAGAGTAATTGAAAGGCTTTTGAAATCCACACAAAAGCACCAGTGCCAGATCTGGTGAGTTACCTGAATTAGCTCAGGTCAAAATGTGTCAGGAGACGACTCTGCTATCTTGAGTTCTTACTAAGTGCAGTCATGGTGTTAACGACTTACCTACATGACCATTAAGTTTTCACAAAATCCATCTGATGTGGGCACTGTCCTGTACTCCTTTAATAAACAAGAACTCTGAGGGTCAGTAACATCCAATTTTTTCAAGGTCACATAACTAATCTTGAAATGGAGACTCCAAATAGGAATTCAAAGATCTTCCTCCTTGTCACTCTACAATACTGTCAACTTTTGTCTCTTCAGTCTAAGATATCAGAAAAACTTAACCTTAGCCTCATTCACTGTCACATCCTGTACTATTTGGCCTTGGCTACCCTTTCTCTACATCATGTGTGGAAAAAACACTTGGCCTAGAAGATAGTGACTGAAATTCTTCTCTCTGCTCTACTGCTGGCTTCATTTGTGATTTTAGGCAAGTCCCTTGGTTTCTCTAGGACTGAGTTAAGTCGATTGTAAAATAAAGGCTTTACATTAGATTATCTTTCATATCATCTTTTTAGTTCAAATCTTCCATTATTCTATTTCATGATTCAATGCATCTGTAGTTGCCATGAAACTACTAATTGGAGAAGCCTTATGGCAACATCTTATTGAACAGTGCCATTACTTTTAAACCATGGCTGCAAAGCCAAGACAAGATTTAAAAGTGAGGTAGGAAACAATTACAGAAGAAAGAGAATTTCAGTGAAGGGGATACATTCAGCCTCAAAGCTACTCCTTGTGAGTGTGTGTGATCCAAAAGCCAAGCATATCTATTTCACTCCTTTGGTACAAAGGCAGGAGATGTTTCAAGAGTAGAGAGTTCTTTCACAAATACATAGCTCTGTGGGACTTCCACTGCTCCGGAGTTACATGGTTTTGGGGAAGAACAGCTATGAAAGAACCAGCCATTGTGTGAGCAGCAGAAGTAATGTTACTGAACTCTCTAACCTGGAGGAAGAAAGACGGAAGCGTAGCACTGAATATAAGTTATTCAGACAGAGTAACTGAAAGGTTTTTGAAATCCATACCAAAGCACCAGTGCCAGAACAGGGTCTTCAAGAAAGGGAGTTGGTTGGAGATAGAGAAGCACACTGTGATCTTGATCCTGGCCTGACACCACCACTTAAACTGGATCTTCACCAGCGCCTTGACAAGAGATGATCAAAGCAAACAACCGAATTGTACTTTACCATATTTAGGGTGTGCTCAATGTGTTTACACTCAACTGTGATTTTGTTGCGTGTGGTTCACTTTAGAGAGTGGATTTAGTTTTCCTCAAGTAATTTTTAAATTTCCTTATAAAGTCCTTCCTTTCTTCTACTCTTTCTCTCTCCCTCCATTTTTCATCTCCACCACGTTCTCTCTTAACACATATTTGCTGACTGCCTAGTTTATATTCAGATGCTGTGTATACAATGGTGAACAAAAAACAAACACTGTTCTTGCTTCATAGTTTTTGAACTTTTGGGCCAATGCACAACCTCTTCTGGTCATATTAAGGAGGACTAGATATACCCGGGGAAAAGTTTACTCTCTACTGTAAGTCACTGGACCGATGAGAACTCCTGCCGAGCAACATGGCTCTTGCTCCCCTTTGTGTGACATCTACTTCACCTCCTGGGAAGCAGCAGGCCACAGAGGGAAAAGTGCAAGAAGTTTCAGTAGTGACTTTCACTAAGATAGAGGATGGCCCTAGCACAAATACTTTAGCCTTTCCTCAGAAGATGACTTTCTACAACTACAGTTCATTTCTTCCACGTTTATTGAACACACAGATTACCTGCTGCAGGTGAGTTAAGGGGCACCCACTGCTGCTCATGGCTGGACATACTCCAGAGTAAACAAGACATGGTTTCTGCCTTTGGGGTTCCACAGTTTAGCTGAGAAGACACATGCCTCATTACATCATTACATACATCATTACAATAGAGTACGATACACGGCAGTGATGGAAATATTTATTAGAGGAAGGACTCCCCTCAAAACTAGAATTATCTTTTGGAAGGCAGGCGCCTTGTAGTACAGACTCTCCCCTTTAGTTTAGTGTTGTAGGAACTCATCAGCATCAGTGTAGCAATGCTGTGAGAGGCTGTGTTTGGCTTCAGTGAATATTTTTTTGGAGGTTCTTTCAACATGCTTGCCCATTTCATAATGGGTGATTTACCCGAACAACATGCCCACACTGTGCTGATTGTTCAGCAGCTTTTGACCAAAAATGGCATGACCTCCATGCTCCACCCTTCCTGTTCATCCAGTGTTGCCGCAAGTGACTTTTTTTGTTTCTCCAGATGAAAAAAGTCCTCAAAGGGAAATGTTTAGCCAATATGAAAGAGGCAAAACAAAAACAGCAGAAGCACTAAAAGGCATCCAAATTGACAAGTTCAAAACTGTTTTGAACAGTGGAAAATGCATCTCAATAGGTGTATTGCATCAAACAGAGAGTACTTTGAAGGTGACTGAAGTTCAAACATGTGAGAATGAATACACAATTTTTAAATAAATAAATTCCAGGTTTTTTGGGTCTCCTCTTGTACAGTGCTAAAGTCATGCCGAGAAGTGAGGGGTTAACTCTATCTTGGCTATTGAAAGGCAGGAAAAGTCTCCCAGAGTGGAATGTTCTTGAAGAGGGTTTCAAAGTTGAAGAGGGCTCTCCAAGGCTAAAGGGGTGGGAAGCTAAGATGAAGTGGGGACAGGTATAGTGTGAAGGACTTTTCAAGCAGAAGAAACCACATGTGCAAAGGCCTGGAGGGGAGGAGACACTGGTGGTTTTGTGGTGTTGGATCGTAAAGTGAACTGGAAGATGAAGGTAAAGCTGGGAACAGGATACAGATCCTTATACATCTGCTGAGAGTTTGGGTTTTTATCTTCTCCTCTAGACAATGAGGGATCTGCTAAATGAAACAGATACAGAAGAACGACAAAGTTATATTTGCCTTTCCCAGTTTCTCTAAGGTTGAGTTCAATAAGGATCTGAGCATAGGACCATGCATGCCACATTCAAAATTGTTCCTGTCCCATAATTATCAGTCAACGTGCCATGGGCCAGATGCTTCAACTCTCCCATACCTCCAAGCTTTTATTTCTCATCCCTGGTGCTCTCTGAAAGCTATCATCAGCAAGTGACTCAGACCTCATGGACCAGGACTTACCCTTTGTCCTATTCCATTTCTCTTAGAGAACTAACTCATCAGAGTTTCATGAAAAGAACTTGAGTTCCTGAGAGGGGTTGGCTTATTCAATTATCTCTTGGGGGTTAATATACGTACATAATTTGTGAGGTAAAATCTAGTTGGTCAAAAGTAATAAAATCAACTCAATCTATATTAATACATAAATATAAACATTTAGAATATATTATTTAATAATGTAATGGTAGCTGAAGAAACCTAAATGCAGCAATGCCATCAGACCTCAAGAAGAATTCTACATGGGAACTGGAGCCTTCAGATGCATAGGCAGCATGCTCTCCCTTTATCTTATTTTTATCTCTTTCTTTATATCTCCAGTACTATTTTTTTCTTTCAAGCTTTTCTGATCCCCCATTTTATATGGAATCATGTAGAAAACTTTCCCAACTCTCTGTGTTTTAGATGCAGCCATATTGAAAGCCTGCCTAAGTGCCAGTTCCAAATTCCCAGGGGAGGATTTGATTGGCCTGCCTTGGGTCAGGTGTTACTGCTGGTCCACTCAGACAACTCCAAGGATGAGTTACACTCCCAACATGGCTAACAGGGTCTCGCAAATGTGACTTCAGGGACCAGATGTATAGTGGAGAAAGATAGTCCCAAAGTAAGTGTATTAGTTGAAAGCTGGGCAGATACCCTGAACGTGTGTCCTACAAATGCAAACACAATCACACACACACACACACACACTCACACACACACACACACACACACACACACACACGCACACACACATGCCCCCATACTTTAACAGCATCCACATATTCTCTGTATTTAATAACTAGTTAAACAAAATTAAAATTACATAAACTTCCACAGTCAGGAAAAAAAATATTGTTTTAAGTAAGATTGTAGTTAACTTCACCATGATGATCTTTTTATTTTCATCGACCAATGGGTTGAATTCTGTAGCCTCTAGGTTTCTCCTAATGCTACTACAATTCTTTGATTCAAGTGTCAGGGATTATTAGGCACCGTGAGTGTGATCTTCCACAAATCTTGCAATTTTCAGCAAGAAATTAACCAAGCTCAGTACACCTAAGAAGATCTTACTTAAACTAACACTCAGCAGCTCATTTATTAGTTATCCTGGATTCAGATATATCTGACTATTTGCAAAAGTCAAACTCACCCTCAAATGACATTTTTCCTCATTGGCAATATTCAGTCAAAAATGTTATAAGTTACAGTAGCAATTCTAACTATGAAATTATGACAAAATAAAACAAAAGCCACTGTTGAAAACTAAAAGCTAAAAGGACAAAAACTTAACCTCCTCAGGTGACTATTTTTAAGACATTGATATGTAAAAGTCTGGACTATATGTACAAGTTCTGGCATGTTTGTTTGTTGGTTGGTTTTTTAAAGTACCATCACCTTATTATTACACTTCAAATATAAAGGCACTAACTGGATAAAAAATGGGACTCTTCCAGTGTTCCAACATTTGACAATATCACCCTTATATTCATAAACACTCATTCTTTAGTTACTCTTTTGCTTTTCTAAAAGAATACAGGGGGTTAAGAAAATATACACAAAGATCCAGAGGTATATATGAAATCCCATGAAAATGAAAAAGAAAGAGAACAGACAATGTGCATTAATGTCATTTCAGTCTCGTGCATAATTTAGGGCTGCAGGCTGATTCGGTTTAGATCACTGGTCCTTCACATGACTACATTCACATATCCTTACATTATAAATCTATGTATTAATTTTTTGCCAGAAAGTATTCTGGAAGCAATGTCTAGTTGGAGTTCTTCACACAAATGATAATGGTAGACAAGTCATCTAAAAATCTTCTAATTTCCTTTAGTCTTATGGGTCATTTTTTTCCCCTCACATATCAAGAAGCCCTCAAGCACATAGGGCAAAGCAGTATTTTTAAAAGGGCAAAACAAAATCTTCATCCTATATTTATTTCCATTAGGAAGAAAAAATATGCAAATCTCCTCGCAGAGTGCAGCTGAGGGCTACATAAGCAGTTGATGAAAAGACATTCATTTGAAATACAATTTCTCTGCCATTGCCGGGTCCCCTTCCCCACCCTCTTTCACTGTCTGGACTGGGTAGGGGAGAGGTTACTGAGCTATGAATGTCTTTCCCATATTGGATAGGAAGCGGGTGTGGGGCTAATGTACTGTGTATTCAAATGAGACTCTTTAAAGCAGAGTTGAATTGAACCGAGATGCAAATCACAGTGGCAGGAACACTTTCCACTGCCCTCTGTCCTTTCCGTCTGTGTCCTTAAGCACACAGTCAAGGACTCCCAGCTGAGATGTTTAGCCTTCTGAGAAAGTAAACAATCCGACCCTCCCTCCCTGAATACAGATGTCTGCATGATGTGCCCTGCCTGCTGAAAATGTGCAAGGCAAGATCCTTCCCATCCATGATGGGGCTAAGGGTTGGGGTGGGGGGCTCCTGAAGGACTGGCCAGGACTTTCCAGAAAAGAAAAGAAGGCAAGACCTACAATGGGGGACAGAGAAACTTTGAACAAAGAGGGAAGGAACATGGTCAGAAGAGAGAAGGACCCGAATCTTGTTAGAGAAGATGGAAAAGGGGGAAAATGGGAAGGAGTGAAGACTCATGTCAGTAGAAATAAATGTTTCCTGGTGTTTGTAACTTTCCCTGGTTAGTTTCTTTGTACCCTACAACCAAGTTCAAGGATGAAGGGTAAGGTTAACCCCTCAGTGAGAAGGAACCTTTCCTACCTGGAAAGCTAGATAAGCAAAACAAAGAAAATTTACCCTAACCCCTTCCACAAAGAAAGGTGGTGCATGTTGGGTTCTTATGGAGAAAATACTTTCTCCTCTGCCCCTCCCTGCTGTGGCCTCCATTCCTGAAAGACCTCCTGCCCTGTGAGGCCATGCCATCCTCTCATTGTATGGTATTCCTGTTGGATAAGGAAGGACAAGGACTCACACTCACCAGAGTACCCTGCAGCCAGCCGAGGTGGAGAAGATGGAAGCATCTCATCCCAAGGGCTCCCCCAGTTCCTTGTCTTTCTGCCTTTACTCCTCTCCTCTTCCATCCCTTCCCTCAGATAAGTCAAAGATTTGCTGGGAAAACAGTGCGTGGCATTGAGAAAAAGTGATCCTGATTATTTGGCTGAAAACAGAGCCCTAAATAGCCTTTCCAGGAGGGGCGGGGGTGGGGGTGGAGGCTGCCTCTGGGTACTGTGATAGTGGCTGAACTAATGCAAGAATAAAATAGCATGTGATCTCCTAAAGAAGTTGCCGAACAAAATTCAGCAGGCTAATTTAAATATATGAGCTAATTATCTGCTGCAAGTGAATTAAAAATGTGGAAAGTTTCACAAAGCATATTGACTTAAAAAAAAATAATTTTACTTCTGCTAACTAAATGTCAGCTCCACTTACAGAGGACCACCACATTCTTTTCAGTTTCCATGATGCTATTTATTATTCACGAGGAAGGGAAGATTCCCATTTCATGACTCTGTAATGAGAATCACTCTGCTCTGGGTGGACATAAAAAGCCACATTTAGAAAGGGCGGATTCCTCACAGCTTCAACAGATGTGCTCGGTTGGTTGTGACACTGAATGTCATGTGTGTGCAAGTTAATTTGCACTGACTGGGCATGTGCATAGAGTCAGGACACACTGCATGTGTAAGAGACACAGCAATGATGGAATTCTGTCCACAGCAGATGTGGCCCAATTTCCCACTCATGTGGTGGGTTCTGGTCATGGTACCAGGGCCACCAGAGGCAGGTGGTTGGGGACTATTGTAGCATGTGGACTTTAAAAGCACACAGAGAGTCAGCCCTCACATCCTTGTTGCCCACTGCTGGTGCTGCTGACAGTTATTCCCCAGTGTGGGTAGAACATCATTCCAATGAAAAAGATGTCACTTCCTGTCACTTGTGGTGAGTCAGAGGGCTTGAGGCTGTGCTTTTATCCCTGTAAAGAAAATAATGCACTCCAAGAAAATAATGCAAACCAAGTAGCATCTACATCACTTCAATTATGTTATGAAATGGAAGACTGGGATAGCAAAATGTCCCACAATGAACGGTATTGAAGAGACCTCCAGAAATCAGCAGGATATGTCTCTGGATTGATGAAGAACAAGAGCAAAGGCAGTTTGTTTGGATAGACAGGTGTCTGGCCGCCAAGGGAAGGCAGCAGGTAGCACCTTCATAACACCAGTTGGAACTAGTCACTGGCATCACCATGGGCAGAAATCAACCCCAGTCCTCATTAGCCTGTTAGCCAAGATAAGTGGAACTGTCAGGAGACACACCTTTGCTTGGGGAACTCCAGAGTACAAGTGGTGAGGAAGAGGTGGGTTCTGGCATGGAGCACATAGGGCATTCTGAACTGGTCTTCCCTGGCCGCTTTACCCAGAAAAATCAGCATTTGCAGGCTCCCATGGGCTTCTGCACATAGGAGAGCAGTCGTACTGGAGAACATGGGGCTGAGCGACTTTGGTACACACTCTCTCTCTCTCTAGACTGTCTCTCTAGGCAGTGCAGTTTCCCCATCTTCAAATTAATCACCTCTTCCCAGAATCTTTCTTGGGTAAGGGAAGAATGCAGCAAGATGTTTTGCAGGGCTACCAGAAGGTCAGAGGTCAGGTACAGCAATAACATCAAAACATAATTAATTGGCCGACATGCTCTCAGAAAATTCTCTTTGGGAAAAGCCTCGTGTGACATTGCAGAAGGATAAGGCGAAAAGAAGGTAAAGAGAATGAGAAGAGCAGATCAGGGAATGGGGTGGGGATTTACAAAAGGAAGAAAAAAAATTGGTTTTATTTGTCCTTTCAAAAGCATTTTACGCTGGGTGTGGTGGCTTATGCCTATAACCCCAGCACTTTGGGTTGTCGAGGCGAGAGGATTCTTGAACCCAGGAGTTTGAGACCCGCCTGGTTAGCAAGACATCCTCCCTACAAAAAATAAAAGAAAAAGTTAGGCCGGACTCGGTGGCTCAGCCTGTAATCCTGCGCTTTGGGAGGCTGAGGTGAGTGGATTGCCTGAGCTCGTGGGTTCGAGACGCGTCTGGGCAACTTGGAGAGACCTCATCTCCACAGTAAATCAAAAAATTAGCCGGACGTGGTAGCGCGCGCCTGTAGTTCCAGCTACTTGGAAGGCTGAGGAGAAAGGATCACCGGAGCCCAGCAGGTCGAGGCTGCAGTAGCCGGGAGCGGCCACTGCACTCCAGTCTAGGCAACAGAGTGAGACTCCAACTCAAAAAAAAAAAAGAAGAAAAAATTAGCCAGGTGTGGTGGCACACTTGTAATCCCAGCAACTCGAGAGGCTGAAGTGGAAGGATTACCTGATCTCAGAAGGTCAAGACTGCGGTGAGCCAAGATCATGCCACTGCTTTCTAGCCTGGGTGACAGAGTGAGACTCTGACTTAAGGAAAAAAAAGACATTTTAAAGATGATTCTTCAACCTAAAATAGGATTCCTGTTCCATCAGTGTTATCAAGTTGTTTTCCCCCCGTGAATAAACAGCAAACTGTTTCTTCAGGAGTAAATTGTATTTACTGCATACACAATTAACCATCGTGCACATACGTCTTCAGAGCTGTTTTCATTCACAGTCTGCTTGTGTGGAGAATTTGGAATACACAAAGGATCAAACTCAGCAAAGTTTACTCTACCATCTACTCAGAAAGTCCAATCTGCTGTTTCCCAGCTTTCAAAGATGTCCTTGATGTCAAAGATGTCAAAGATGTCCTTGACCTTCATGAGCAGTGAAAGCAAAAGGCTAAATGACTAATGGCCTATCGGACTTCCTAAGACTTGTTCTTTCATTTCATGGAGCTCAACATATGTGGCTGTGATTTTCAAGGACAACGGATGCATATAAGAAGGGACTCAAAAATCCCCAGAATTATCGTTTGGAAGGTGGGCCCCTTGTAGTACAGACCACTAGGAAGTGTTCTAGGAACCCATTGGCATCAGTGTACCAGCTAGCATTGTTTTGAGAGGCTGCATTTGACTTCAGTGAATTTTTTTTTTTTTTTTTGAGATTCTTTCAACGTGTTTGTACATTTCACGATGGGTGTTTTATGAGCATACCTGCCCACATGGTGCTGAGTGTTTAGCAGTTTTTGACCAAAAACAGCATGACTCCTGCGCCCCATCCTCCTTATTCACTCCCATTTCACCCTGAGTGGCCCTTTTTTGTTTCCTTGGATGAAAAAAGTCCTCAAAGGGCAATGTTTTGCTGATGTGGAAGAGGTAGAATAAAAAGACATCCAAACTGATGAATTTAAAAATTGTTTTGAGCAGTGGAAAAAGCATCTGGATAGGTGTTTTGCATCAAACAGAGAGTTTTTGAAGGTGACTGAAGTTTAAACATGTAAGAATACATAAGCAATTTTTTATAAATAAATTTCACATTTTTGGGGGTCCCCCCTTGTATATCCACATCTGACCTTTCCATGGTTTATATTCTTTGAAGGTGGTCATGTGGCTGGGGAAAGGTGTTAGGTTTAGGGGATTTGGGGACTGCAGCCTGCTGCTTTACTTTATCTCTTCAATGGCATGGCTGTTATGGAAGCTCCTGTGGTGACTCTGATGTGTGATTTCAAGTCCCTGTAGAAGACAATATGTGATAAAACCATTCAGTATGCCTTGGATGTTTCTCCCCTCCAAATCTCATTCTGAAATGTGACTCCCCCTTCACCAGGGTTGAAAGTGGGGTCTGTGGGAGGTGTTTGGTTCATGGGGCTGATCCCCCACGAATGGCTTGTTATCACTCATGAGTGAGTTCTCATTCTATTCGTTCACACAAGAGCTGGTTGTTTAAAAGAGCCTGGAACCTCCCCTCTCTCTCTTGCTTCCACCCTTACCATGGGACACACCTGTTCCCCCTTCAACTTCCACCATGACTAAACGCTTCCTGAGGCCCTACCAGAAGCAGATGCTAGCTGTCCTTCTTGTACAGTCTACAGAGCCACAGCCAAACAGACTTCTTTTCTCTATAAACCACCCAGCCTCAGGTATTCCTTAACAGCAATGCAAAACCAACTACTATACCATTCTTGACAAAACCTAAGAAATGGAAAAGTGATCACTCCTGGATGGACCACATATCAGGCTGCACGTTTTTTGATGGATTAAATGAAAACAATTAAGGGTGGTCTAAGAGTTAAGAGATTTTTGCATCTGAAAGAAGCAGAGATCCAGGGTTGAGATCAGGAACAACCTAAACCTGAGTGATTCCCAGAAAATAAGCAATAAAATATTTAGAGAGGACATAATGATTTAGCTGCAGTGTCAGGTCCAAGTGATAGTAATAATTAAAACATTGCATTTAGTATGACCCAGGTGACATTTAAAATGCTTTATTTATAACCCTCACAATGACCTTGTAAAGGAAGTAACAGAATTATTCCCAACTCACAGATGAGGCGACTGACTGTGAGTGTTTAAGTAAGTTGACTTCTACAGCTAGCAAGTGGCAGAGACAAACTTGAATACAGAAAGGTTGGCTGCTGAGCCCACTCTTGGCTGTCACATAATGTGCTGCCTGCAATCCCAGAACTTTGGGAGGCCAAGGCAGGCATATTGTTTGAGCCCAGGAGTTCGAAACTAGTCTGGGCAACATAGCAAAACCTCAGCTCTACAAAAAAAAAATTTAAAAATTAGCCAGGAGCCGGGCTCGGTGGCTCAGCCTGTAATCCCGCGCCTTTGGGAGGCTGAGGTGAGTGGATTGCCTGAGCCCGATTGTTCGAGACCCGCCTGGGCAGCGAGACCTCAACTCTACAATAAATCAAAAAAATCAGCCGGGCGTGGTAGCGCGTGCCTGTAGTTCCAGCTACTTAGAAGGCTGAGGCGGAAGGATCGCTGGAGCCCAGCAGGTCGAGGCTGCAGTGACCGGGAGCGGCCACTACACTCCAGTCTGGATGACAGAGTGAGACTCCAACTAAAAAAAAAAAAAAAAAAAGAAAAAAAAATTAGCCAGGTATAGTAGGGTATACCTGTAGTTCCAGCTACTGGGGAGGCTGAGCCCAGGAGGTTGAGGCTGCCATGAGCCATGATCGTCGTAATCATGCCACTGCTCTCCAGCCTGGGTGACAGAGTGAGACTTAGACTCAAAACAAACAAAGAAACAAAAACCTACTCAGATACAGAGATGTATTAAAGGGGATTTTTCTGTATCTACAATTACCTTTAGTGTTTATGGCTTCCTGAATTGAGAAGCTGATTCTGACACATTCACTGCCAAATGTTGAATATTCAGTGACAGAAACGTGTTATCAAATACCACTTTAAAAGATGATTTTTAAAAATCCTCAATGGAACTTCTAGTTCTCTGGGTACTACTAACTCCCCAGTCTCTTGTTATCCAAACTAGGCTTATAGCGCTTGAAGCTTGTATGTTTCAACCAGCTCTCAAAGAGAAAATATAGTCTATAATTCGCATTCAGTGCCAGGATCTTCCTTCTCAAAGCAGTTATCACAATTGCAGAGAGTTAATTATCTGTTTTGTTATTTGTTCAATGTTTATCTCCCCTACTGAGCTTACTACTGTAGTTCTGGTGTACACCATGGTGCCTGGGACACAGTAAATGCTCAGGAAATATTTGCTGAACAAATGAATGAATGAATACAGCCCAGTGACATCTTCCTACGTCATCAAAGCCAATTTTTTCCTCTACTAGTTTTGACCCCATGGAAAGGGGGTGACATATGGAATGTTTACCCTGGATCCTCCCCGGCAATTCATCAAGGAATTTTCAAGCTCACTGGCAGATTCACATGCTTGTTTTGTTCAATAGGGATTTCGTTGTGATACCCAGGGGATTTTTTCCTAAGGATGTGATTATTCCCGGCTTGATCCTACTGCTGTGATATGGCCACGTTTGGCACAGAGCTCACGTGGCATGGATGAGGCTGTCCCCCTTATGTTACTCGGACTCGTTGCCGAGTTTATTGGGGGGGGGATTGTGGATCATTTTACAAAGCAACAGCTGCAGCCGTTACTGCAACAGTTATGTCATAATTTGGTGTGTGCGACACCTCTGCACGGCGCATACAACAAAACACTTATTCTTCTTATCTGTCAATATGTTTGTGCTTCTCATCTCTCTCTTTTTCTTTTTTTCCCTCTTTTTTGCTTCTTTTCACAAGTGGCAGAATGCACCCCAATTCCCAAACAATTGGCTTCTCTGCAGAAATATTCCGAAGGCAGCTGCTTTCTTACAACACACTTTTAACTGATTGTATATATTTTTTTCATAATAAGAAGCAGGCTTTTTGATATGCAGGGCCAGTTTCAAAGCACATAATGATATTCAATTAACCAAATATGGGCTACACCTCAGCGGCATGGTTAGTACAAACCCGCTGTTTGACTCTCAGAGAAACCAAGACTTTCATGGGATTATCCGGTCTAAAAGACACTAAATTCTAAAAACAGGCTGGAGGAGGGCACTTTTCATAATGCACTCATTCCACCTCTGTCCCCAAATGATACGGAATCTGAGATGTGAGAGATAATCCCCTAATTAGGTTCCGGAAGAAACTGAGCTGAAATGGCTTATCTGAAGTCACACAGTTAATCAACACGAGAGCAGGATTAAGCTCGGGGCTGCTGGATCACGGCCATGTGCATATTATGCTTCTTTCAAGCCATTTGTCTATGAGTGAACTTGACAATCATCAGTGTGACTGGGGTTGAAAACTTGGGCTTAGGCATGGAGTCAGGCACGGCACGGACACATGGTGGGGACACTCCCCTGGCGTTTGGCAGCAAGGTTCCTGACAACTCCATCCCTTTCCTGAGGAGTGTGACTGGCCCCTGTGGGCTACATGACTCCCTCTGCTTACAGAGTGAGAAAGTGTTCGCCGCTCACCCTGAACCTGGACCTCAGGCTCTTCCTGATCTGAGCTTCCCCAGCTTCCAGGGTATGGACACCATGAGGAAGGACCTAGTCCTGGTCATCCCCAGGAGAGGGAGGAGACATAGGTCAGAGAGGTTAGCTTTGGCAGTGAGAAGGTGGTGGGAAAGAAGACAACAATGTTCATGGTGTTTCTACATGTACTGTGTATCATGAGAGGTTTTCTTACTCACATTTTATGGATGAGATATTGAGACTTTGGGAGAATGTGTGATGGCCCACTTTCTGGTAAAGGCACAAGGCTTTGAGCCTTAGTTTATCTGACTCCAACACCCTAGACCAGGGCATGGCTGGAGTCTGTGCCAGTCTTGCTTGGGGCAGCGGTGCCAGGCAGAAGGAGCAAATGGGAGATGAGGGGCTGCTAGACTCCCCTGCTCACCATGCATTTGGAGACAAAGGCAACTTCTGTTAGCAGTAGGCCCTCCATGACTCTTCCATGGAATCCCCCACCCCTGTGGACGAGTATCCAAAGAAAGGGTCCATGCCTTATACTCAAGAGCTACAGTTGACATGGATCGCTCTAGCTCTGGGGATGTCCTGGTCCTCTAGGGAAGGTTTTTGCCTTGCTGCCTCTGTTACTGCTTGCTCCTTTCCTGCTGAGTGTGGGTGGCCCAGCATGATCAGGTGTTGATCATGCTTGGAGAAGGCCCAGACCGTTCAGGTAAATCCTAGTTCTGATGAAGCAAGACCACACATGCTCAAGTTTCCTGGCCAATGTTTTTACTGGGTGTTGTTTGTCCTTTGCTTTTAGTTTAGAAGTGTTAGGTGAAGTCTGAGACTGAATGAGGTGACAGTGAGGTTGACTCTTCTTCCTACCTACCGAAGACTCAAACAAAATTGGTGGAAGCAGCGAAGGAAGACTCTACAGCCTTTTAGTTCTGAGGTGACTAGGAACAGTACAGCACACTGAGAAAGAGATGGAGTCTTCTTCTTAGGTTGACCAGGTCAAATTGTCTTTAATAAGTGAGAATAATCTGTATCCAGGGTCTCAACCAGACTCTAAAGCTACTTTAAGAGAATAACAATTCCAGCCAGCCTGCACTAAACCACAGGGAAATGTATGATCTCATGCAAAATGAGGTTCCGCAGCAGGGAAGGCTTCAGGGCTTATTGATTCCACAGCTCAGAGATGTTTTCAGACCTAGGTTCTTTCTGGCTTTGCTTTTCTAGCAGTGGCATCAGCCTTATTCTAAAGCTGGTTCTCCACATGGTCCCAGGGTGGCTGCCAGCAGCAACTGGTACTGCACACTTTGGTGTTTATTTCCAGTTGGATCGAGATAGACTGGCTTTTCATTTCCACAAACCCCATTGCAGGCTCTTCTTGCATCTCATTGGCTTAAAGTAACTTGGTTTAACTCTGAACCAATCCCTGGCAAGAGGGCTGGAACCACCAGGTTTGGCTTAGATGAATTAGCTGGGGTAGGATAAATACTGGAAAGTCGTCCAGGTCTCCTCCAAAATGTCACCTAAAATCCCAACATATCAGTATATCTGTCAGGGTTCAGTCACAGAAGCAAAACTGCTTCGAGTGACATAGAATAAAGGATTACTACGGGGATTAGACTTTATTCAGTTGGAGGTGCTGGTAAAGCCATTAGTGCAGGCTGCTGCGTCTACATCGAGTGTGGAGCCTAAAGTCACTGTGGATCACCTGGACCAGCAGTTGGGAAGGAAGCTGGCGCTATTCGACCCAGAACTCAAAAATTAAAGGAGTACTGGAGGGGCTATTGGTCTGGGTGGCACCCAAGCCAATAATGTGAGCCAGGAAACCAGTAGCCACAGACAGGGGCTGCCACCATGCCCAACACACTACACCAACCTTCTGAGCATAACTAAACTTCACTCTCACCCCCAGATCTCATGCTGCATGGCTCCTGTGGTCAGTGCTAGCCTGGAAACATGCAAGGGAGGAAATTACGGAAGGAATTAGCTTTAGCTTAACTAAGTCAATAAAGCACAATACAGCCACAGTAGGAATGATCTAGTGTAATGCAATTCGCAATTGCAAACACATGGAATCAGCCTAAATGCCCACCAAACTGTTTAGTGGATAATGAAAATGTGATATACACACACACGCGGGCACACACACACACATCATGGCATATTATTCTGCCATTAAAAAAGAACAAAATAATGTCTTTTGCAGCAACTTCGATCATTGGAGACCATTATCCTAAGGGAAGTTAACTCAGGAATGGAAAACCAAACACCACATGTCCTAACTTATAAGTGGAAGCCAAACTAAGGGTCTACAAAGGCATATGGAATGGCTTAAGGGACACTGGAGACTCAGAAGGGTGGGGGTGGGAAGTGGGGGAGGGATGAAACGTCACCTATCAGGTACAATGTGCACAGGTGGGAGTAGTGGGTACACTTAAAACCCAGACTTCCTCACCATGGGACAATGCATCCATATAACCCCAAACCCATAAAACTATTGAAAAAAAAAAATCTAAAGCAATAATTTCCAGTCAGGAGTAGTTTTACCTCCCAGAGGACATTTGGCAATGCCTTGAGACATTTTGGGGTTGTCACAACTGTGGAGAATCTGCTAGCATCTAGTAGGTGGATACCAGGGACACAGCTAAACATCTTTTAGTGTGCAGGACAGCTTGGCACAACAGAGAACAATCTGGTCCAAAATGTCAGCAGTGCCAAAGTTGAGAAACCCTGGTCTGGGATGGTCACCTTGTAAACAAGTCTTGGTCAAACTTTGTCTCCATTTCAAGGTCATAGAACAGGGAAAAGCCACGACTTAGGTTTATTTACTGGTGGGAAGGAGTGGCATTTGTCTGCCTGAGAATATAGCACATGCCCAGGACACATGGCACCTGTCACACACAGGCACTATATGGTCCTGACTTAAATATATATATAGAAATATATAGTAACATACCTTTCATCCCCAACATGGTTACACAGTCATAAAGAGTATGAATCACCCCTTGTATTTCTTTGACCCCCTCCTTCATCCCTCTAGTGACTTGTATCCAGGTCGATTGACGTTATTTGTTATCCAAATTTGCTAAGGTATAGAGACCCAACTAGCCCTTTACATCCAACCATGCTGATGTATACACAAGCTACTATTTGCAGCTAATAATGATACAGTGAGCCAGCAGATGGAATCTGAGGCCTCTTGAGACAGGGTTTACAGGTACAACATGGATGCTTTTCTGGGAGGACTTTCATCATGTTTGAAAAAGGGGTTGGCATGCCAGCATTGGTATTTCCAATTACATTCTAAGCAAAATTCTTCCTGGTGACTTAATGGCAACATGTGAGGCAGATGTCACTTGACTGATGAGATGGAAGTTGTTGGATAAAAACCTAAGCCAAGAAGGGTAGTGTGTCCTTTCAAAGCTTCCATTTTCCATTAGACTGTTGGCATTTCCAGGGATTTCCGTGGCATGGATTCTAGAACAGCTCAGAAAGCAGTAGGAAATAGAAAACCATGGGGAGAGACACTGATGGCAAATTGCTTATGGATCTGATGCTGTAACTTAACTAGTACTCTCATCACATAGTAGTAAAGTCTCATAATGGACCAGTTACAAGGTTGTCAATCTGACGTATTTAATAGATGAACCATACTTCACCCCCTATTATTGGAATTTAGCATTTTGCCTGAAAAATTATGAATAATCTCCACTGAATACACTTGTTATATAAATCTTTGCAATGCTACACTTGAGTATTTACTTCCCGAAGATAAATTTCTATGGATGGAGTCACTGCATAAGAGGGCATTCATAGTTTAAGGCCTTAGATATTCATTTTCAAGCCAATATTTCAATATGTATATGCTTAATCCTGGAGGAAGGTTGTATATGAATTGTAGTCCTGAGTTCTGTTGGGTAAAAGTGGCCAAGCTCTGTGCTTTTTCAAGAGCAAGTGTGCCTGCTAGCAGCAATATTAAACAAAACCTCAGTTCTGCAATCTGGCACTCAATTGTTCATTTCTTAAACAGAGCAGAAAAAAAGTAGTTTTGATAGTGTAGCAAACACATTGATCTATTGAAGCACCACCACAGACATATTTAATTTCTGTGAAAAAAAAATGGGTCTGCAGGAATAATTATAGCTATCAAATTGTTTCTTCCGAAAAAGAAAGGAAAGGGGTTTAAACCATTAACTACACAAGTCAGAGCTCTTTTGATCCTCAGGAAAGAGGCATGAAATTTGCTCTTGAATCGAGGGTGGGCAGAGAGGAAAAAAGGAAGGGGGATGTCCTAATGGTGTCATCGTCCCCAACACACAGAGCCTTGGCAGGAACTCAAGCTCTGTCCATCTGTCAGCTTAGCTCTAGGTCTCAGTCGAGGACTTCTGCAGGCAAAGGTGGGGTTGAGATTTTTGTGCCTTCCACAAAGACAAAAGCCATATGGCCTCTAGTTATAGAGGAGAGTTGACGCACTTTCCCATGTTCTCTTACTTAATCATCATGAGTACCCCATGAAGTATGTATCATTATGTTCATTTTACAGATGAGAAAATGAGGCTCAAAGAGATGAAAGGTTGAAGGAGTTTGCAATCGTCACGCACATTTGAACAGAGCAGGAAATGGAGTTGGAGTCCTAGTACCGTGACTCCAAGTGTATCCTTTTCTGGTAAGCCTCTGCATTATTTCTCCTATTGTTCACTAATGACTCCTATGGATACCATATATATGTATACATTCTTATATATGTAATCCTCAGAAAAATCCTAGGAAGTAGGTGTTATCATCTATGTTAGTTGGCCAGGGCTGTCACAACAAAGTACCAAAAACAGAAATTCATTTCAGAGCAGGAACCTCAAGTCTGGAGGCTACGGATTCAAGAGGGAAGGGCCAAGCTCCCCTCAGGTGTGAGGAAAGATCCGTTCCTTCCAGATTTCTCTCCAGCTGCCTTCTGGCACTGCCCTCAGAGAGTTTCTTGACTTGCGGCAGCATAACCTCAGTCTCCATGGCATTCTCCCCACAGCCTGTCTTTAAATTTCCCAGTCATTTGGGGCTAGTAGCCCACCCTGCTCCCAAAGGATGAGTACGAGCTGGATAAGTATGAACTCATCCTAACTTAACTAATTCTATCTTCAATGACCTTATTTCCAAATAAAGTCACATTCTGAGGTACTGAGGGTCAGGACTTCAATATAAGCTTGCGGGGGGGGGGGGGGGGGTGCTGGTATAATTCAACACATAGCACAATCTCCGTTTTCCATAAAACAAAACTGATTGATCTAAGCTTGCTGAGCATATAAATGTCAAAACCAAAATCTGGAGTCAGCTTTTTCTACCAAGAGTCCTCAGTATTTTGCTCTTACAGTTTCCCTTCACTCCCCCACCCCAAATAAATATGGATTAGATCCGAGTCAATCTAGCTGAGGCATAAGCAATTGTTATGCAAAGTGTACATTAGAAATGCAAATACAATGTAATTACAAAGATGATTTAATCCCGGGCCAGCCTACTTGGTGGACTTAAAAGGGCATGCAAAAGTCATGGGAAGCTTGATTTAGAGAATCTAGGTCTTCTGGACATGTGAGACTAGTAGGCAGGGGACAGGGCAATTAGAAGCTGAAAAGAGAATAAGCTGTCTCTAGACAGTTGATAGAAGAGGAAATTGAGGACTGGGAGAGGCTTGAGACCCCAAGATGGACAGTTCCCCTATGAAATTCATGGTGCAGCTCAGTTAGATGGAAAAGACTGAACAATCCCAAGAAAGGCACTAATCATGTATAATAACACCAGAGGTAGGGTGACCAAACCCTAGCCTGCCCAGGACTGAGAGGTTCCCAGAGTGGGGTTTTCAATACTAAAACATAGGCAGCCCTGGGCAAAAAGGGTTAGTGATCACCTATAAGGGTGTGAAAACGAAGTCTGTTGTGAACTTGATTCATTAATAAGGGGGGCCTCCTGGTTTGAGTTCTGGGATAGTGTGTCAACTACATGCCACAGGCATCCTTCAAGGTCTGGTGGAATAAGACTGTGTTCAGACACCACACCTAATCAGTGAGCTACTTCCACCCCCAGAAACACTCTGTCTTTCTGTTATATTGCTTTTCTCCTAGCTGTGTCAGAGGTGCAAGGAGATGGGGATCCCATTAAACACAAATATCACAGACAGGTTTTGGTCCTTTGTGGAGAGCCTAAGCCCTCTCCACTGGAGGAAGTTTCTGTTTCAATACCTTCCCCCTAGCCCTGCTCCGATCCCTCATGCAAACAGACAATGAAAAAAGAGAATGTCTCAAATTTTTCTGATCATAAAAATTGATGAAGATCCTGTTAAAAATACAGATTCGGAGACTAATTTATTCTGAATCTCCAGGAGCCTGAGAAGTTATATACTGTATTTTTTAAGTGAATTCTCCAGGTGATTACTGAAAGTGGGCTGGCCTTGAAAACTGGACCCAAAGCCCTCCTGGGAGAAGACCACAAGCCCATGGGGAGACCCTCAACTCCTGTGTGTCTACAGTCAGGATATGCAGAGGAGAAGGAGCTGGAGGGCCTCAGTGTGTCGGCTCCCTTCCCAGAGGCTTGGTTTGTTGTCTCAAAACAAGTGCCTAGGTAAGAGGGTAGGTAGGGCTTTTGTTTGTTTTCTTTTTGTAATGTGACGATGAGGGAGTCTTTAGATCTACCGATACCAAAGGTAGTGTGGGAAGAAGGCAGGGGTGGTTTGATCTGGGGTTGCTAAGAGGGCCTCCTCAAGGGCAGCCAGAGAGGCTGCATCTCTGTTCCATCAGGGTGGATGAATGGGAAGGTTCCAGACTGTTAACCAGCGGCAGCTGGCAGCTTTATTGTTTTTTAATTAAATAACCCCCAGCCACAGGAGCAAACACCAGTTCCCACCTCCTCCTCCTCACGAAACCTCATTAAGCAAGAGGATGGCAATTAAGCCCAGCATCCAGGCTGACACCCCCACCGCCTGTGGATGGCCTCTTTGTGGCCGTGGGCAGAAAAGTGGCACTCTCCTCCTTTTATTAGCAGAGGAGCTGCAGGGGAGGCCATCTTTACTTGTCTCAAAATGGGCAACCTGGCTCTCTCTTCAGAGCCACCAGATGTGTCTTTTTGTCCCTTACTGCCTCCACATGGATGGCTGCCCATCAAATAAAGCCAGACATCTGCCCCAAAGAGCCAGTTTACCTCTGACAGGTGAGCACTTTGGGAGGGCAAGGGAGTTTTCCTGATGTCGCCTGCCATGATTTGGGCCCAGTGTGGCAGGAATCTTGTCATGTGGTACAGGTGGATAACTGCCAACATTTTAACTGTTCGGCCTACTAATTTCACACCAGGGCCCTGTGGCTGCAGGCCAGGCTGGCTTCCTTGTCCCTCGCTCTGTCCTGCCCTCCTCACTCAGCTGCTCTACAATGTCCTTTACCCTTTTTTGCATAGGCTTAAGCCCTCATCCTCTTGGTCGGCCTCTCCTATTTCTGAACCTTCTTGCTCCCAAATCCTAACTGCAGAGCCCGTCCGTATACGTGGCAGCGTTTTTCACTGATATTATGAAACCTGTGTACTAAGACAGAGACTCCGTTAAAAATTCTCCTCATTGGGAGAGGCGTGGGGGAGGAATGCATACAGACTGGGAGGCTGTTTCCATTGTATGAAGCCAGGGGCTCCCCACCCCCAGTTGTGGCCAAGCTGTGGTAATACTGTTTCCAGCAAAGCCCTCAAACCCAGTGAAAATGAATTTATCATTTATATCATTTCTCTTTGTAGCTCTGACAATCCATATTACCCCAGAACCTGACATCTCCACTTTCCTGCAATTGATAAATAATCTCTTTTTGATTTCTGTAACTGAGAAACATCATAAGCCCACATACAAAGGAAGATTCATTGGTCTTTTATTTCACATGTGAGCTCCTTGAAAAATCGAGTCTGCATTGCCATTTGGGCATTAATTCCTGACACGCCACTTATCATATTTTGATTGTTTCCAAGAGAACACCATATTTTAACTCTTTGGGCATGATTTAACTGATCAAATACACGGCATCTGGTTGTTATGGCAACTAAAGTTCTAAAAATAATATTTAAAAAGACCACCTTTAATTGAAATCACAAGAAGTTGTTATGGTAACTGGAATTTTGAAAAGTAACTAGGTTAAACTACATTTCATTTTATCTAGCACTTTGCACAAACAAATTCTGATTAAAATATCAGGTTTAATTTAATCAGTTAATTAATGTCATTAAATGTCATTTATCTTATAACTCTCATTTACATTCACTGCTGAATTATCCAACTTGCTAATTTACAACCATTCTGCCTTAAATCTAACATCCCAGAACCTGGGGCGGAGTGTGTCATGAGAGTTAGAAGCTGGGTTTGGACTCCACCTAAGACTCAACTCTGCCTTTTACTAGCCTCCTGAGCCTCCGTTTCTTTATCTATAAATTAGGGGCGGTGCTACCAGCTCTGATTTTCCACACGGTTGTATAGACCAAATAAAATTACTGTGAACATGCTTTGTTATCCTAGAACACACTATAATGTAATACATTATGATTATACCATTGTAGAGGTGGAAAAATTCCACCTCTGTCCTCCCTGGGGCCTAGCTGAGTTACAGAATTAAATGGACTTAACGAGGATTAACGGAGAAATGTGTCATGCAAATTTTATGTGCATAGGAGCCCACATGAGGAAATAAAGACCACAGAGAAACAGTTAGATACTTGGATACTGCGGTGAACAAAAGGTGGTACATTGTGGAGAAGGAACTAAACTATATGGGAGCCTTAAAAGATAAGAGCTGTTCTAACTAGGTCTGTTACCAGAATTATCTTGGTTCTGGTATCTTACCCTGGAGGATAAGGTTGTTATGCCTTTCTAGTATAGCAAATTCTCACATAAGAATTGCATCTTCTGCTTTTAGGAAACAAGCAAGAAGGTCAGAGTGAGATTTTTGCACCTGCTGTTTTTCAAGTGCCTTTAACTTAGTCAATATGCCGACACATTAAAATTTAACCATTTTCTTTTGTCCACACATTTCTTGGCTATTGAATTTTAAAAAGAAACCGTATGAAAATAGATAGATATACTCACACCTACCACACTGACTACAGAATTTTGAGTCTAGTGACTAAATTAATTAAGGAATGAAATTTATCATTCTTATCTTCTATAATTCTTAAAGAAAAATTGGAGGTGTCTTGAAGATAAGAATGGTATTAAACCCTTCTTTGATATCCCCTATAGTGTCTTGCACACAGAAAGTACTTCAATACTATGAATTTATGTTAATATACAATGTTTTAATAGCATACTCCAGATGCAGAAAGAGCTGAAATCAATCCTTACAACACTTAAATTATTCCTGTCTTGAGAGGGAAAGTGGTCGTGCAAGTAAAACTCTCAATCAAATTTTACAGTTTCCACAATAGAATATAGAAGAAGAAAGAGTTAATTCCACAGGAAGGTGGGTGGTGTGGGTGGATTTATGAAAGACTTCATAGGGAAGTCAACCTTGAAGAGTGTGCACCAGGATGGGTCATGGGGGTGGGAATGGGAATAATGGCAGCCATTCCATACAGTGGGTGGTGTTCATGAAGGCTCAACACCATTCCAAACGCTATCTTTGGTGATGACAACCCTGGGCCATTTTTGCCATCTAGTACTAGAGAGACTGAAACTTAGTATTTGAGACCAAAAAAAGAAAAGGAAAAAAGTGTTAGTTCCAAGAGGAAAACTGCAAAATTGAATTTAATAAATGTTTAAACATCTATAAAATGTAACATTGGGCCAACTTCATTAATTGTCATGTTTACTACTCCTAAATATTTCATTACACTGAAAATAATTTGAAGGTTACATTTTTCTCACTTTGCAAGAATTTCCAACTATGCAAAGTTATTGCCAAGAAATCATAGCCAATCTCAAGTTAAATTAGTTATCTGTAGCCAAATTATTTCAAAAGCAAAATTATTTCAAAAGCAAAAAATTTTGGATTTTTTTTTAAAATCCAAAAAGTAGATGCAGGTTAATACAGTTAATTTGGTGTATGATGGAACCACTAGAAATAAGAGTTCTAAGGGCCTGTAACATTTTTAATAGTACAGGCTGGTCTTTTATTTGTATCCTGCAAGACTAGGACTTGAAATAAGAGAAAATGATGTAACAATACAATGATAAAGACATGGGTATGTATGTTAGAACAATGACAGAACACGTTTAATGGGAAGAAACAAGGTTGTATTGAGGAAAGGCTGGTGAACTAAGAGTAAGACCTGAGTTCCAGTCCTGACTCCGTTACCAGATGGGTGACTCTGAATGACTTGCTTGACTTCTCTGAAGCTAAGTTTCACATGCTTTGGTGCAGTAGGCAGCTCTGATCAACACCAGCATTGCTCAAAAGTCCTCACAATTTCCCTACTTTCTGAAAGCTAGCAGCAAAGCTGAGATTAGGAGGTAGCTTTCCTTGGTCATCTCTCCTCCAGCTTTTCCAGTGGTTTTATAACTACCCAACTCTTGCATTAAACTCCTGCTACTTGAAATATCTGGAGCTGATTTTTGTTTGTCTGATCTAGTCCTGATTGATATACTAGGATCGTTTTTATAGTTCTCATTATTGCTAGAGTTATTTCCCACTAGTCTTTGGAACAAGGTTTTGTCTTATACACCATAATATTCCTTGAACCAAGTGTGATAACTTGTGAGGAGATGGCAATACACCTTTGTGCTACTTTCTTCTTCTTTGTCTAGGGCAGGATTACATTGATATCTAACTGAGCCAGAGAAGCATCTTCGTTCTCAATGTAGAGCTCCAATCAGCTATTACCAAAAACTAGGAGATGACATTAAATATAAAATCTATCATGCCTGACCCAGCTGAAAAACATGTTTGTTAAAAGAACAGATTGATGCATGAGCATAAAATAACCTTTAATTTAGCTCTTTGCTCTTTTAAACATAGAGCACCCATCCCTTCACGTTCTGCTGGTAGCTGTGGTTGCTGTTCAGAAGTAAGAAAAAGTAAAAATTAAAGACATAAAGAATTATGTAGAAAGTTACTTTCTTGTTTTTCTTTAAATACAGGGAAGTAGAGAGGAATTAATGAGATGGGGGAAATGAAAGTAAAGTAGTTTTTATAATAATGATGTGATTTTATAATATCTTACAAAAGGGTTCTCCAGCATGATCTACATTTATATCTCTCCATTAGTACATGTCCCCAATATATAAACACACTACACAATGAAGGAAAGACTTTTCCTTTTCTTAAAAACTAGAAGTAGGATGTCGATAGGTGATACTTTAGCTGATGGCTTATAAATGAGGCCTATTAATGTAATGACTTTTAAAATTTTTGTTTTTAATCATCGAATCCTTAAACCAGAAAAGTTCTCAAGGGGTCTGAGGCTCTAGCCCTCTGCCTGTACCTAAACATTCTCAGACTAATGATCATCATTTCTTCCCCTCAGTGATTCGCTTCAGAGTAGTTAATTTTTATTTTACTTTTATCTTTTAAAAAGTCCAACTTTTGTCACTATTTCTCAATAATTACCTGCATGTTTTAAATTGGCATACTCATGTTCCTTGTCTCAACTGGATTTTTCTTTTCCCTAGTTTTTAAAGGCTAGATACTCAAATGTTGAATCAAATTTGTCTCATCAAACCATCATTTCTCCTATACTATTTGTATAGCAAGACCTCAAATATTGGGGCAAAGATAGTTAATTCTATGCCATTTAAAAATTATTTTTGCTTTAAAAAAGAGTTTGAATCTTTGATGATGTAATAATAACATTACCTGCTTATGTGTCAACATTACCTACTTGTGCACTAATACTTGTAGAACAACTATGTTGTTAAAAGTAACTATACTGTGATTCTCATGTTTGGCCAATATTGTAGTTACTAGTATTAGACTTGCCCTCCCAATGTAAACAACTAGAAAGCAGGACATATTTTTTTCAGCCATTATTAGACACTGGGTAACAGACAGCACAGGCTCATGATGTGTCATAGAAGGCAAACAAACAAGAGGGGCCTTAGAATCACACTGGCTTTCCATCTGAGGGTACTTTCTGAAATGTGGCCTGGGGAGGGGAAACCCAAGCAGAGTACCATGGTCTTACTAAATTAAAAAGACCACAATTGGAGTTGTGCAGGATTGAGGCAGCTGGGATTTGTCTCGTAAGAAAAAGGACTAGAGAAAAGAATTATATGAAAAGAAACAACATCAATAATCAATTCCATCTCCACTATTGTCTTACTTTCCGCCTCTTTGTTCCATTTTTTTTCAGTGATTGCTCTGTTTTACAAGATGCATACTTGACTTATTCTTGATAGAGTGCAAAAGCAATATATACAAAATATAATGAATCACAGCCAAATATGGATATTCTCAGAAAGCAAGTTTGGTTTAACATTTAAAAATCTATTATTGCAATTCTCCATTAACATAATAAATGAGGAGGAGTATGCCCTTACAAGTCTCTCAAAAGTAGCAGAAACAAGCATTTTTCATTTTAAAAAAATTTTTAATAGAAATGAGATCTACTATGTTGCCCAGGCTAGTTTTGAACTCCTGGCCTCAAGTGATCCTCTTGTTTTAGCCTTCCAAAAGATTACAGGAGTGTGCCATCATACCTGACCAGAAGCAGAAAAAATTTTTTGAAAAAATTTAATACCACTTCTTGATAAAATCTCTCAGCAAATTGGGAATAGGAGAGAACTTTCTCAATATGGCAGAGGGTATCTACAAGAAAACAAATAATCAAAACCCCAGAAATAAAAGGAGCAAATGTCACTCTTCATGATTACAAACAAAATGTTTTTCCCTTATATCAAGAAGAAAGATTATCTACTATCATCATTTATATTTAATATTGTATTGGAAGACCTAGCCAATACAATAAGATAAGAAAAACAAGTAAAAGGCATACAGATTTGAAAAAGAGTTAAAATAAAGCAACTTGTCTATTTGTGGATCGTGAATGTAGAAAACTCTAAAGTAGCTAGAAAAAAGCAACTATAACTAATGTCACTTTATAAAGGACACAGTATACAAGGTCAATATTAAAAAATCATTCATATTTCTGTATACTATCAATAAACAACTGAAAAAATAATTTAAAATGTATCATTAAAGATATCAAAGGAACTTTTGCCCAAAAGACAGGCAATAACAAATGCTGGTAAAGATGGAGAGAAAGGGGAGCACTCGTGCACTGTTGGTGGGAATGTAAATTTATACAGCCACTAGGGAGGTTCCTCAAAAAACTAAAAATAGAAATACCATATGATCCAGCAATTCCACTGCTAGGTATGTACCTCCAAAGAAAGGAAATTAGTGTGCAGTCTTGAAGAGATATCTATATTCCCATGTTTATTGATAACCATTCACAATAGCAAAGATTTGGAATCAAACTAGGAGTCTGTCAACAAATGAATGGATAAGTAAAATGTGTACGTATCCACAATGGAGTATTATTCAGCCATAAAAAACAACGTGATACTGTCATTTACAACAACATAGATGGAACTGAAGTACATTATGTTAAGTGAAATAAATAAGGCACAGAAAGATAAATTTTGCATGTTCTCACTCATTTGTGAGAGCTAAATATTAAAATTGAACTCATGGAGATAGAGAATAGAATGATGGGTTCCGGAGGCTGGGAAGTGTAGTGACGGTTGGGAGGAAGTGGGGAGGGTTAATGGATGCAAAAATAAAACTAGATAGAATGAATAAGATCTAGTGTTTGATGGCACAATGGGATGACTACAGTCAACAACAATTTGTTGTATATTTTTAAATGACTAAAAGAGAAAGAGGAGTTGGAATGTCCAAAACACAAAGAAATAATAAATGCTTGAGATGATGTATACCCCAATTACCTTGATGTAATTATTACACATTGTATACCTATATCAAAATATCTCAGGTATGAGGGGGACCCCCAAAAACCCGGAATTTATTTATAAAAAGTTGTGTATTTATTCTTACATGTTTAAACTTCAGTCACTTTCAAAGTAATGCCTTTTAGTGCATCTGCCATTTTTTTTGTTTCACCTCTTCCACACCAGCAAAACATTTCCCTTTGAGGACTTTTTTCACCAGAGAAACAAAAAAAAAGTCACTCGGGCAAGATTGGATTAATAGGGAGGGTGGGGCATGGGAGTTGCCATTTGTGGTCAAAAACTGCTGAACAGTAATGTATGGGCAGATGCGCTCATAAATCACTCATCATGAAATGGGCAAATGTGTTGAAAGAATCTTCAAAAAAAAATTCACTGAAGCTGAATGCAGCCTCTCACAACAATGTTAGCTGGTACACTGTTGCCAATGGGCTCCTAGAACACTTACTGGGAGGCCTGTACTACAAGGGGCCTGCCCTCCAAAAAATAATTTCAGGTGTTTGGGGGTTCCCCCTCACACTCCATAAATATATACACCTACTATGCACTCATAAAATTAAAAATTAATACATTTTTAAAGCTATCAAAGGATATGACTATTGAAATATAATTTAACAAGCTGTGTGTAAGACCTATACACCAAAAACAACAAAACATTGCTGAGAGAAATTAAAGAAGACATAAATAAATGTATAAGTAAATAAAGATGAAATAAAAATTTTCTCCTAAATTGATCTTTACATTGTTATGACCGAGTAAGTGAGAAGAAGTTATGCCAGCAAGTTGAGTCAAATTAATTATGAATTTATTAAACGCGTGGGTCAAGAGTAGGCAAACACCAGAAAAACTCTTGGCAAATTGGTGTAGTTTGTGACAAGTTTTTATAGGTAAAATCTGTAGTATTGCCTGTGTAGCAACTTAGTGACCATAGCAACTATTATCTAACAACTTGGCAACCAAAATGGGAAATTTGATTGTTAGAGAGCTTTGATTAATTTTGAAAAACAGAGCAAATTTAGAGGACTCACAATCCTTGATTTCAAGACTTACTGTAACACACTAAAGTCATCAAGACACAGTGATGCTGTTGTGAGAATAAACAGAGATCAACAAAACAGAATGAAAGTATAGATATGGCCCCACACATGATTTCTGACAAGGATGCCCAAATATTTCAATGGTTAAAGTTTCTTTTTTTTTTTTTTTCCGTCTGAAATATTTTTAATGAGGGAATCCCAAAACTTTTTAATAAGAGGGCAGGATCCAGGGTTAGTTTTTGTAGCCGCGGCTGGCCCGCTGGCCACTGGCACGCTCGAACTTCTGGCCCTTGGAGCGGACGCAGGGTTTGGTATGGCTCTGCGGGGTTCCCGGGGCCTGGCCGAAATGCCTATATACCTCCCGGCCCTTGAGAGAACCAGAGAGCAGGATGGTGCCGTGGTCCTTGGGGGAGTCTAGGGTCAGCTGGTTGAAGGTGAGGATCTTGCCCCCTGCCGTGAGGATGCGGCTGTGGGCTGGCTGCTCACACGCGGGGCACATACCTTCAGTTTGGGCACCTCCTGAATCCGCACGTCATCTGTTATGGTCCCTACGACCACCGCCGTCTTGTTTTCCCAGCCAGGAAGCTTCATTTTCCGGATCATCCGGGAAAGGGACAGAGGCGGCTGGTTGCTGCGACTCTTCAGCACAACCTGGTTGAAGGTGGAGTTGGTTCTTCTGGCCAGAAACCTGTACAGCTTAACCAACAGCCTCAGGTAAATGTCCTGGCTCTTGGGCCCTTTGCACCCAACCTTTCGGTCCTTGTTGTGGCGGATGTCGACACCCGTGATGGCGCCTCCTCCTCAGCCAGGTCTGGAAGGCAGTTAAAGTCTTTTTGGCCAATGATTGATCATGAAGAAAACAAATACGATTTGACCCCCGTCCTCACACCTTGACGCTCAAACGTTAAATGATTATATTTTTGAACATACAAGCTAAAAAGTATAAACAGTCGAAGAAAATATAGGCTGAAAATTTTGTGACCTTAGCGTCAACAAGGATTCCTTAATCAGATACAAAAAGCACTAACCATTAAAAAAAATAATAAATTGGTCAAAATAGAAGAGCAAGCCACAAACTCATTGCTAACATTCATAATACATATATACGACAGAGGACTTATAACCACAATACATAAAGAACACTTGCAATTCAATCTTTAGAAGACACTGCCATAAAAATGGGCAAAAGATTTGAACCTGCACTCTATTAAAGAAGATATACGAATGGGCAATAAGTACATAAAATATCCATTTTATTAGTCATTGGGGAAATATAAGTTAAAAGCACAATGTATGCCACTGCACACTCATTAAAGTGTCTAAAATAAAAAAGACTGACACAAGTGTTAGCAAATACATGGAACAATTGAAGTTCCCAAAAAATCCTAATGAGAATGTAGAATGATGTATGTCACCTTGGAAAACAGCTTGGCTGTTTCTATATATTTACCATGCAACCCAGACATTCTACTTCTAAGGTTTTACCTGAGAAAAATAAAAAGCGTATATCCGTACAAAGACTTGCAAACATGTGTTTGTAGCAGTTTTTAAAAATAATAACAAACAACTAGAAAAATCCACATACCCACTAACAGATGAGAGGAAACCATATTATGATATAGCCTTATGATAGAATACCATTCAGTGATAAAAGGAACTTGTTACTAATACATATAAGCAATCTGATCAATGTTTGAAAGCACTATGCTGAGAGAAAGAAGCCAGACAGAAGATGGTACATAATATATGATTGTATTTGTATGAAATGTTAGAAAAGTCTAAACTAATCTGTAGAGACGAAGATAAATCAGTGTTTGCCTGGGGCCAAACTGGAATGTGGGGCACAAATAAATTTTGGGGGATGATGAAAATGCTTTGTCTTGATTGTATTGGGAATATTTATTTGTTAAAATGCATCAAATAGTACACTTAACATATGTACAATTTGTTGTATGTAAATTATGTCTCAGTAAAATTAAAACACCAAAAAAAGGAAATATTCTTATCATATTACCTTCCTAAATTCATTCCTTTTCTATTTTAATTATTGTATGAAATCAATTTTTGTATATAGCAAATATACCTGTTTGAACTATGAAAAATCGTATAGATATTACATATACATTGTACATGGGTACACATTAATATGGATGTACCTTTCTGAGAGGACATTAAATCATTATTTACATTACGGCTGCACTTTCTTTTATTTTTTAGAAGGAAAATTCTGTATTGACCTCGTCACATACCACTGAACACCTTTTACTACAATTAATAAAGACAGTTCAAGAGATACCTGACCAGTCAGTGAGCAATGTCTTTTTCCTTCATTTAAAGATGTGAGTCCTCAGCACCCAAGTCTTTATCATACAACCCTATTCTTCTGGCCATATCCAATCAGTCCAATTTGGTCTTTCAAGTAGTTATGGCCAAAAGAACAGGATCACAGAATAGAACCATGACTGCTAATGAGACTATCCCCATAGATTAGGGAAGCTCCCTTAAAGCAGATAAATGACTTCTTTTTATATATGGCTTTTCTAGAATTGTATACATATCTGGGAAGAAACACCCACATTTTCTGCTATTTTGCCCCTTGATTGCTCAGAGCATACATACATAATTTTGTCACCACACATAATTCTAAAGATACCCCTCTAGGCAGTCATAAACACTCTCCATCAAGAAGTAACCCAAGGTCACACCAAGAACAACATATATGTACAGGACATCAACAAACCACTGCCTTCCAAGATCATGCTTTACCTAAGAGGTGAATTTCTTCTGTACTTTTGTTGTGATTTCCTTCACTCTATGCTTCAACCAGTGAGTGAATCAAATAATTATATCAACATACTTGAAATAAAACAGTATGAAGAAAAGGAAAAAAAGATGTAATGTACAACTCCTAATCCGAAGAGAAAAGTGAATTTGGATGAAGTTACTAAGTCTCCGGACACTTTAGCCCCAAGAGCATAAAAGTGGAAGTTCTTGATGCTGCTGGTGCAATTTTGACCTTCCTTCTCTGTGATCTACTCAATCATTATCTTACCTTTAGTCGAAACCTTATCTTGTCTAGCTTTTTTTTTTTTTTTTTTTTTGCTTGGTATGGTTCTGAGGCCCAAGGCATCCTATTTTTAGGTTATACCAGTTTACCTTTAGGCATAATAGATATAAGATAACCCCCCCAAATTCTTGAATTCCATCTGCATTGTATAATAGAAATATTTTTTCTTAAGTCAGCATCAACAATTTTAACTAACAGTATATATCCAGCATTCAAAATATGTTTTAGTTATAAAAGTACTATGTGTTTATTGTAAAAAAAATTCAGTGTAGAAATATGTAAAAAAAAAAATCCTTGCATATATAAGTAAAAAGCAAATACAAGAATAGAACTTTTTTTTTCCTTACTTCTTCCCTTTCTTCCTCCCAGAGGTAGCCACCGTCAACAGTCTAATGAGATTTCTTGCAGACCTTTTGACACTTTTGCATGCGAACGTATTTGTGCCTCCTGTTGTATGGTGGCATGTCAAAGGCTTGGAGCTGGTGGCTGTCACTACCTTTGAAATATGTTTACAAGCACTAAAATGGACAATGAGAAAACAGTGGGAAGTAAACACACACAGGCAAAGCACTTGGTTAATTTGGTTAACCAACTCTATCCTCAGTAGCCTGGCCCTGGCTACTCAGCATGCAGGAAGCTCCTAGCAGGAAGAAGGAGGGAGCTCCATTAGGGGAAATTAACAGATAATCACATGTCTTTGTGTTGCCCACCCCTCTCACTCACCGCCCCCCTACTTCCCACACCTTCCCTCCACTGAGTCCTGCAGGTGTCCATGTCTGAGGAATCTGGTGGGGAGGAAGTGGGTAGGTAATAGTTGCAGTCCCTTTGGGACGGCAGCATTTGGGGATTGGTGATTTAGTTTAAGATTATTCAACCAGGATGGTATAAGGAATGTCAAAAGCAGTAAACAAATGTGGCGTCGAGGTTTCAGTTCAGTTGGCTCAGGTTCAGAGCCCAGCACTGGGTGACCCAGGCTGTGACTTTGTTCATTCTGGTCAGTGGCTAGGTAGCGCTAGAGAAGGCAAGTACAAAGTCAAAGTCACATCCTTGTAATGGAATCCAGAGATATTGCACTACAGAGATTTAGTTCTTATTAGAGGTTTTTAAATACACATTTAGTTTTAGAAAAAATTTCTGAAGAGATCTAGATTTACAGAAAAGTTTTGAATTCAGAGAGTTGCCATAGCTCTCAACCCCACTCACCCCTATTGACATCTTACCTTAGTGTGGTCCATTTGTCATGATGAATGGGCCAACATTGATAATACCGGGAACTCAAGCCCGGACTTTATTCAGATTCCTTTTATTTTCTTGTTCTAGGATTCCATGCAGGATGTCACAGTAAAGTCAGTCGTTGTGTCTCCTTGGGCACTTCTTGGCTATGACAGTTCCTCTGATTTCCCTTGTGTTTGATGACCTTAACAGTTTTGAGTAGTAGTCAGCTCTTTGGTATAATGTCCCTCAGGTGGAATTATCTGATGTTATTCTCATGATCACACTGGGATTTGAGCTTTGGGGAGGAAGACCACAGAGTTAAGTGCCTTTCTCATCACATCATACCAACAGCACATTTATCACTGTTGGTGTCAACTTTGATGACCTCACTGAGGTTGTGTCAGCTTCCTCCACTGTAAAGTTACTCTTTCCTCCACCCCATCCAGAATGTACACTTTGTAGAAAAGACACCAAGCGCAACCTCACCTGTGAAGCGGGATTTATACCCCCCTCCTTGGGGGCAGGATAGGTACCTAAATTAAGTGGACTTCTGCATGAGAGATTTGCATTTTTCCCTGTTGGTTATAACCAATACTGCTTTATTTATTTTGTTACTCTAAAGTTTTTCCAGTTTTGGCCATTAACAGTTCTTTCCACTGACTCATCTCTCTCTGACACACCACCATTATGTTTTTTGAGCACTTCTTTACTTTCTGGCACTGCAAGATACTCCAGATCCATCTTGTACATTTCCTTCCTTAGGAAATAGTCATTTCTTCAAGGAGTTCTGGTTCCCTTTATTGAAGAATGGTATCATAAATGAAATCTGGGTGCTAGGTATTCTTGCTGCAATTGGGCTGTCATTGATTTTGGCCCCTCTCAACTAACAGAACAAGGAAATCGATGTGTGTATACTAACTCATGGATATACACATATCTATTAATACTTCTCTCTCTCTCTCAATCAAAGTATGAGTTCATACTGATGTCTCTAACCCTAATCCATTCCTACATGGTTCATTCTAGCCTCCTTCCCTCATTCATCTAGAAACCACCACACCCACATGGAGAAACCTGGCTTACATCAGCCATCCATTTACTGTTACTGTTCAATTCCAGTATGCAGGAATATTTTTCCTTCCACGAAGAACAACTTTATCAATTCCAGTATAGTGTTTCTGTGCAGTTCCATTTGTCTTGCAGACTCCACTCTCTTCCAGAGTTACTTAGGTCTGTCTCTTCTCCCCCGACCTTCTTTAGTAAGGTTGTTTCAGATACTTATAGTGCAGTTAGATTCCTTTTTCATTCCCTCCTGGGATGCCACAACTGCCTGATGATATTTTTTTGTTAAATCCACATACATCAAAGTTCACTCTTTTTGCTACAAAGTTCTATGAGTTTTGAGAAACGAATCGTGCCATGATCCACCTTTATAGTATCATTCAAAATCATTTCACCACCCTAAAAAAATCACCTGTCCTTCACCTATTCAACCTTTCTCTGCTCACCCCTGCAGCATAGGCAACCAGAGATCTGTCTACTGTCCCTATAGTTTTACCTTTTCTCAAATGTCATATAAAAGGAATCATATGTTACATAGCCATGTCCAGACTGGCTTGTTTCACTTTGAACTTGCATTTAAGATTCATCCATATCTTTGCATGACTTGGTAGCTCATTTCTTTTTATCACTGAATAGTGTTTCATGATATAGGCATTCCATGGTTTGTTCATCAACTGATCTATTGAAGGATATCTTGGTTACTTCTAGTTTTTGGCTGCCATAAACATTTGCATGCAGATTTTTATGTGGACATATATTTTAAGTACTAGGTGCACATGTGCTGCATTGTATGATAATATGTTTAGCTTTATAAGAAACAGCCAAAAGATCTTCCAAAGTAGCTATACATTCTGCCTTTTCAGCAACGGATGAGAGTTTCTGTTGCTCTGTATCCTCACTAGCAGTTGGAATTGTTTGGTTTTTTCTGATTTTAGTAATCTAGCCATAGGTAGGTACTAGTGTTGCTTTCTTGTTTTAATTTGCATTTCCCTAATGATAAATGATGCTGGGCATCTTTTATATGCTTATTGGCCATCTGTATATCTTCTGAAGTGAAGTGTCTGTCTCAGATCTTTTGCCCATTTGCTAATTAGGTTGTTTGCTTTCTTAATGTTGAGTTTTAAAAGGTTTCTTGTGTATTTTGGATACAAGTCCTTTATCAGACATATGTTTTACAAATATTTTCCTCCCAGTCTGTGACTTCGTTTTTCATTCTGTTAACATTGCAGAACAATTTTAACATTTTCACCAAAACCAAATTAAGAAGAATGGAGAGAAATATCACTGAAACTTCAGAAGTAGAATTTGAATCCAAGACATTTTCTTTGGAAGAAGAAGAAACATAAAAGACACAGGCAGGTCTCCTGTGATGAAATCATATGGCCCTCAATGTCACCTTAACCTTACCTCTGAAGATGACATTCCTCCCATGGTCATACCAATTGTAGGGCATTTATGAAATGCCCTATTCTTATTGGTAATTTCTAATTGTTTTAAAAGTGTTAATTTTCTTCTTGAGTCAATAAATGAGTCCTTTGTCATCAAAGTGTGAACTGCATACCTTTGGTTTTTTGTAATTTTACTGATGCATGTGTAAACTTTTTATTTACCTTTCAGTCGATTTTTATTGGTATTGGAAATAAAGGTAAATTCCATGTTTGTATATTATAAACTTTGACTTATTTTTTTATTAGCTTGTCAAAAAGAGAAAGAGGTATGTTAAAGCTCCCCATTAATATTGTACTTCTGTTCATTACTCTTAACTTATAGCAGATTTCACTTTTCATATGTTGATATAATGTTATCTGATGAATAAAATTTCATAACAGTTTTATATTCATTATGAAATATTCTCTCTGACTTGACATCTTCATCCCATTTAATATTTCTACTTTAATTTCCATCATATTTGTTATTAGTTTTGGGATTCCTTTTTATTGCACTTGGCTGATATACTTGCACACTTTTAAAATTATTTAATATATTTTTTATTTAGTAATTTTGTGTCAGGTAGATGTCATTCAGAAAATGTCACATAGATGGATTTATCTTCTCTTCTTATACAATCTAAAGATATTTTCTTTTAATGAAGGGGATTTTTCCTAATTGCACTTATCATCTTCATGAACATATTTGATCTTTTTTACCATTTTATTTTGTGATTTCTCTATGTTTGCTTTCTTTCTTTCTTTCTTTTTTTGAGTTGGAGTCTCACTCTGTCATCCAGACTGGAGTGCAGTGGCCGCTCCGGCCACTGCAGCCTCGACCTGCTGAGCTCCTGCAATCCTTCCACCTCAGCCTTCCAAGCTGCTGGAACTACAGGCACACGCTACCACGTCCAGCTGGTTTTTGATTTATTGTAGAGATGAGGTCTCGCCAAGTTGCCCAGGCGGGTCTCGAACCCGCGGGCTCAGGCAATTCACTCACCTCAGCCTCTTTATTTCTTTCAATACCTTTCACTATATGACTATATTTCTGTACTTTCACCTTCTCTCCTATTTTGGAAGGATCTATTCTGTTTTTTAATTCACTGTTTCTTTAGTTTCAGGATCTACTTCAACGCAGGAATGGCCAATGCGTGATATTGTCCCCTTTTCCAGTGTAGATGATATAGATGAATCAGAGCAGTCTACCAGGGAGCCTGGATGTGACCTCAGCAAAGCCCATGTACAGTCGTTGCCAATGAACAAGGTTTAGGGCAGGAGCTGAAATCTACTTGCTGTTCTTGCTTTTACCTACTTGACGAGTTAAGCCAGTGGATCCCAAATGTTGCTGCACAAGGAATGGCTGTTACATAAGCAACAAAACAACCCTTGCTACCAGCCTATGAAAATCATTCTTTACAAGTATTCTTTACAAGTATGTTACAGAACAAAGCAAAGTCATCTTTATGTGAGAGAAAGACCTATGTTGTTTCTGTTCTTGGTATAGACTTTCTCTTCATGAGTAAGATCCACATCAACATTGTCAATCATACAATAAATCCATTTTGTTTCCAGTTTTGTGCAAGTTTTCAGGAAGCTCTGAGACAAATTTATGACATATCACTGGTAAGGTAACATTATTTTTTATGCTTTATATTTTCTAAACTAATTTCACTTCTGGTTTTATTTTAACTTCCCCACCTTTAATTTTCCCTAAACCCTTCTCACATAATCTTATTTTATTTCATTTTGACCTGTTGCATGAATTTTCACAAGTATTCTTACATCTTAAATCCTTTTGGAACAAGGCCAAGTCTAAATAATAATTAATTAACTACTGATGTTTTTATAACCTGGTGTTAAATTATACTTGAGAATTGGGACTGTGTCTTGCTGATCTTTATATACTCTATGTTTCCTTGTCTATAGTAGCACCCAATAAATGTTTGTGGGATTGAGTTGATTCATCCCCAGAGCTGCTGGAGTTCCCCAGCCCTCTAACTGAGGCCTTGTTCTTACTTTCTGGGGGATCTTAGGATTACAGGCATCAACCAGCTGATCTTGTGTGCACAGATAGATAGCTGGAAACCAGTCATCTCCATCCATGTGGTTCAATGTGTGAATCCTTGGACTAGTCTGAAATTATTATATCAAACAAATGCTTACAAGTATTGATCTGATTTGACTAAATAGCAGCTCAGCCAAGCCAGCACACAGCTGCCAGAGTCACACTGGGCCACAGCAGCTGGAAACAGGCATAGAAAACCAGGAATTACTCTGTGGTAGCCCCTCCAAACCAGGTTTGACATGCCATTTATCTTCTCTCACTGAAACTCTCTCTTTCCAAATAAATGAGGGTGGGGAATAGCTGGGGGCTGTTTACCTTCTGCTGAACAAACAAGTCGGAATTAGGAATTAGAATCAGTGAGTCTAAAATGATGAACACGCTTACCCTGGCATTATTTAGAAAATGGAAAAAATAAATTAGATTACTTCTTGGAAGGACTCATTGGTTTGGAGAGCAGCGGGAACTTAATTGCAGGTTAAAGCAGCACAGCCTTCGCTGTTCTTCAACATAGTCTAGGACCTTTCTCAGAGCAACAGGCAGACAATGGCTTGTTCAGAGGGTGCTGGGATTTGCACAAGTCAGCAGGGACAGAGAGCAGGATGGAACCTGCAACTGGCCTCTAATGACATGGCGATGTCACACCTTCGTGGCCCTGGGATTGTTACCTGGCGTCTTGTTTGACACCTCTGCTATCTTGGAGATCTCCAGAGCACATTTTTTTTGTTCCCTGGGATATGTTGGGAGCTTGTGAAGTGAACAGAGGTATTTTTATTTCTCAGACAGTGTAAACAGGATTCTTTACGCCATCAACGGCTGTCCTTGATGTAGGATCTTCTTGTGGAATAACACATAACAACATAATGCAGTTTGTTTGAAATTCTAATTAAAATGAGCGGCTTGTCTCCTGCTTCAGCCAAATGAAATTATGGAACTAGATTTACAAGCAGCAAGGACTCATTTCCACAGTGCAACTAGCCTACAAAATCAGAGTCCCTAAATACCGCAGTCAGCTTTCAGAATTATGGGACTTGGGGGGACAACTGAACACAGCATCTACTAGAAACATTTGTGTGTGTGAATGTGTGTGTGCTTGTGCACACAAAGTGAAATGCTAAGGGCTCTAAATAACATTCACCCAGCAGGAATAGAACACGTGTTAATATTGATGTGCAATATAATACGCTAGAAGCTTCCTGTGATGCCGGTCCCCAGTTACATGGCAGAGGCTGACCTTTTAGGTAAAACCACCGTATAATTAGGTCCATTTGTTACTTCAGAAATGACTGCTCTGGCTGAGGCCCAAGGTCCATGGGTTGCAAGAGGCCTTCTCTGTAGAATAATGACGTGCTCATAAGAGGAATGGCATTCCCTGCCACCAGATAGTCCTCTGTAGACCTGGATGTATTTTAAAACTAAACTCTGTAAGAAGCCAAAAGGCAGAATGAGTACAGGAATCCAAGACCCACTCATACCGTAATGAATTTGACTTGGACACAGCACAAAAACGTTGCTGTAGAGTTTACCAGAAAGAATACGAGCTGATATGACAACTATGAGGAGCACCTTCTAAATGCCAATTTCCATTAATATTATCTGTCATTCCTCAAAAGACTCCCCTGACCATGTGAGAAGGCATGTTCAGGAGGGCTTAAGTTCAAGGTCATGCAGGTCACAAGTGGTGGAGCATTGGGTCTGAAATGGTGCTGCCTGTCCCAGTTCTTGGATGCAAATCCCAGCAGTTCACATGCATGAACCGCGTGGGATCCCCAGTGCTTCGCGTTTGGAGAACTTAATCTTCGCATTGGCTTTATCAAGTAATTAGCCTTGTTTTTACTGGTGAGGTGAGGGAAGTGTACACAGGTCACACATTCCCAAGATCATGTGACATTCCCAAGATCACATCCCTGGTGAACGGTGGGGTGGAGTGGGCCAGAGATGGTGCTCAGCTGACAAGGCTGTCTCCACTCCATACCATGCCGCCCTCTACCAAGGCCCTGCCTGGGCAACACTTGTTGGCCTTGAATTTCAGTACTGTTTCTGTGTCCTTCTTATTAAAATCATGAAGAGCTAAATTTTAATAAAGGGGATTCCGGCCGGGCTAAGTGCCTCAGTCTATAATCCCAGCACTTTGGGAGGCCGAGGTGAGTGGATTGCCTGAGCCCGCATGTTCAAGACCAGCCTGGGCAACTTGGTGAGACTTCATCTCCACAATATATCAAAAATTAGCCGGTCATGGTAGCGTGTACCTGTAGTTCTGGCTACTTGGAAGGTTGAGGCAGAAGGATTGACTGAGCCCAGCAGGTCGATGCTGAGGTGGCCATAAGTGTGCCACTGCATTCCAGCCTGGGCAACAGGGTGGGACTCCAACTCAAAAAAATTTTTTTTTAAATTTTAAAAAGGGGATCCCCATACCTATCCCTTTTAATTTGCCTCTGCTTCTCTTTTGGGCTGGCAGCTGAGAGAAATAATGATACAAGTGGGGCAGGCTTGGGGCAACAGTCCTGGACATGGAGATTTGGAACGAGTCCTCATTGGTGAGTCCCAGGTGGTTTCTCGGCAATGAACAAGCATCCTGCCTCAGCTATGACTCAAGCTCCTGTGACAGCTCTTTCCATCAGAATCCGAGTGACCAACTGCCTGCACAGTTTTGCTATGAGAGCCAAAAGCTGGGAAATAAAGTGAGGTAGATTAATTTCAAAATAAAAGTGTTCCCTTAGAAGACCCCCCCAATATGAAGGCCCCCTGGCACCAGCAAGCACCCCATATACAAAGCCAAAAAGCTGAGGAGGAGCTAACCATAGGACAACCCAGCCACCAAGGCTATGGGAAGTGGGACAAGGACAAACAAGTTTCTTGGAGAAGCTGGAAGACTATGTGATAACTTAGATTGGACATCTACATTAGTGTGTGCTCAGGGGACGCAAGTTTTTCCTAATATTAACCTGGAAAATTAGAATGTTAACAAAGCATAATTCCTTGCATAAGCCTCTATACACAAAACATGCAGAAGTAAACAAGAAATGCTGTCTGGTTTAAGTTTGCCTCTTCAGACTGAATTTCAGATGGAGATCAAGGGTTGAAGAAGTCAATATAATTGGTGGCTTTTCATATATACATATATTTTAAGGATGACGGTCTTGCTGTCTTCCCCAGGCTGGCCTTGAACTCCTGGTCTTAGGAGATCCTCCCGCCTCGACCTCCAGAGTAGCTAGGACTACAAGCACCACCATAAGGCCCAGTTGATCATATTTTAATAAGGAGACAGAAATGCTGATGGAGTTCAAAACCAACAAAACATGGCATATATATTTTCATCTGAATACTTTTCTTCATGGGATTTTGCTTCTCTTTCTGCAAACTATTGGTTACTGTATTCCTTCTCTCCGGTTCTGGAATTGAATTCAGGTCATGTCTGGTCCTCTTCACAGCAACTCTGTCTTATCAGGCACCTACTATGTGCTGAGTGGTTGTTAAACATCATCACATCTATCCTCCCAACAACTCCCAAGAATTCGTAATGGTGTCCTCATTTCATGAGTGAGAATATTGAAGCTTTAACAGATGTGGTAGCTCTCCAGGGGGCAAAGCGTCAGTTGCCTGGGATGTAAACTTAGGGGTGTTTGGTTCCAAAGTCGTGAGCCCATGGCCTCTTGGAGGACATTTTTGAAAGAGGACCCTGCCTGTGACTCTGCAGAACCATTGGGAATGCAGCGATATCACTGCAATGCCACTGGGAAGCTGGCAGCACAGGGAAACAGCTGCAGTTATTAAAACTGGAAAATAAATTCTGCTCCAGAAAGTCATCCTAAAGATGTGTTTGTACATGGGCTCCAGGATATTCTGACTTGCTTGAAACAGGAAAAATACACAAAACCATAATATTATCCAACAGAATAATGTGTAAAGTAAACGATGATGTATCCTTAAGATGGAGCATTAGGCATCTGTGAAAGAGGATGAGGACAGAGTTATATGTACTGACATGGAAAACACTTTTAAGTCATATTTAATGGTCAAAGTGAGTTTCAGAGCAAGGCATACATTCATCATCCTATTTATGTTGGTTTTTGTTTGGTTGTTGTTGTTGTTTGAGTTAGGGTATCTGTTGTCCAGGCTGGAGTGCAGTGGCATGACCACGGCTACCACAGCTTTGACCTGCTGGGTTCAAGCAATCCTTCTGCCTCAGCCTTCTAAGTACCTAAGACTACAGGTGTGCACTACCACGCCCAGCTAATTTTTGCAATGTGTTGTAGAGACGAGATCTCACCATGTAACTCAGGCTGGTCTCAAATTCCTGGGCTCAGGCAATCCTCTAGCCTTGACATCCCAAAATGCTGGGATTCTAGGCGTGATCCACAGTGCCCCGCATCCCATTTACGTTTTTAAAGATATGTACGAATGTTATAAAATCATAGGCAAAGAACTAGAAGAAAGTGCCCACTTTTTTGAAGAGGAAATGAGAACAGCTTTCAAATTTTGCTCTATAAGTTTATGTAACTATTTGATTTTTTATAGTGAGAAAGGACTCATGGCTTACTTATGTGATTAGAAAAAGAAAAGGAGTGGCCATTTTAGCAACTACAGTCATCTGGAAAAGCGCACTTATGTTTTTCATACACTTTTAAGATATATTAATGTACAAGATATTTTCTCTCTCCCTGAAACCTTTGGCCAATTCCTGCAATTTCAGCATATTCCAGCAATGAACACTTAACACAGTCGTGCCCTGCATAATTATGTTTCAGTCAATGATGGTCTGCATATAGTATGGTGGTTCCACAAGATCACAATCCATATTTTTACTGTACCTTTTCTATATTTAGATGCATAATATTCATGGTTGTGTTATAATTGCCTATAGTATTTAGTACAGCAACATGCTGTGTAAGTGTGTAGCCTCGGAACAACAGGCAAGACCATGTAGCCTAGGAGTGTAGGAGCCTAGACCATCTAGGTTTGTGTAATGACACTCTAGATGTTCACACAACAGTGAAACCACTCAAAGACGTGTCTCAGAATTCATATCTCTCGTGAGGCAGTGCATGACTTTATTAATAATTATTTCAGATAAGAGTCTTGGTTGTTTTCTGTGATAATTTACAATGAAGAAACAACCACATCAACTAATAATAACAAAACCCAGCAACCTTAGGACCCCTAGTCAGTAATTCCACAAAATTTATGTGCCATTTAGGAATATCTAGGAATATCGTATTGACATTTCTAGTGGCCCCTGGCCCAGGCAAGAGCAAATGGAACTCATTGACCTAACTTTTGAGACTTCAGCAGGACAGAAATGAAAATTCACTAGTCTCTAGAGCTATCCAGTCCTACAAGGAGCCTCAAACTTAAGAGGAGGTAGAAGGCAGAGCAGATTTTCCAGAAGAAAGGCCATGTCCTAAAATCCCACTCCTGGTCACTCCCAGAACACATATTCATGGGCACTCGGTATGTGGGGAAAGACTCCACATGGCAAGATTTTACCTGCAAGTCATAGAAGATGCCATGTGGGTAGCCCCCAGTACTCTGGGAAGGCTTGCAGGCTGGTGTTTGAGCTATCATCAGTGTGAAGTTGGAAGGTCATCAGACACAAAGAAAGTTGTCCCATTGTACATTCACAAAAAGGGAGAAATATGACTTTTTGCAGCTACATAAGCAGCTGACATCAGCTCTGTGTGTAGTGTCACCCAAGTGGTGATCTATATTGACTAGAAGAGAGTCAGCCATCAGCCAGCCTGGGCCACGGCCTCATTATTTTGATAGTGCAAACAGGACCTTTAACAGCACGTTGTCATTGTCACATTCGTCTCAGGATCATCAGATGATGATGGCCATTAGTTTGCATTTTTGAAAATATGTCTAACTATCTGACAAGGTTTACATGCAAATTAAAATAATAGCGAGAATTTAAGCTAGTGGCTTGTCCTGTACTTGTCCAGGGCAATAATAGTATAACCCACGATGACATTTTCCCCTGTTAGCTACTAAAGCAGTGGAGAAAAATATCTGTCATGATAGTTCAGTTCCCTTTGCTTTTAAAATGTGAAATCTTTAAACAAACAGATTGAATGTGCCATGTTGGATATGCTTCCACCACACACGAAGAAGCTAAACCTTGGGGATTAGGACTTATATATGAGGATATCTCACTCTGAGCAATTCTAGCATGTCATGCCTATTACCCCCTGAATTTGGCTTTTGTTTTGCTTGCTGACTATGCTTCCTCCTAATCTACAATTATCAATTTGCTCCCCTCCCCCATTTTGCTTTTTCCTGTTATCCATGTAAGCATCATCTACTTAAAATTGTTGTCTTGTGGAGAGCCACCACCAGCAATATTTTCCATATTACACACTGGAGGAAGAGTCTAGGGGGAAGTGGAGAGGACAGAGAACACAGGACAGGCAGTGGTTAATGGCATTGTTAGAGGTGACTGCACAGACATGACCTCCTGCAGACCGGCAGGGGTGACCCCAACGTGGAAAATGAAGACCTGGGAGGACCCAGAGCAGACGGCAGAACTTGTGAGACCAGGCAGCACTGTAAACTAGTGTGCATGGCTGGGTGTCCTGAGTGTCATGGCTTCTGTCTGCCAATGAGTCCAGGGCCCTGTCCCCCTTGTCTGTTTTGTGCAAGGCTTGTGAAGGAACGTATGACAATGGAAAATACAGGTTGGCATCGGGTGCTGGGGCGCTGAGCCATGACTTTGCCTTGAGGTCCTTGCCCAGCAGAGCAGATGGCCCCATGCATTCCCAGCCACAAGTCCCGTGGGAAGGCTTGGGACCAGAGTGTGAGCAGGAACTAGCCGCATGCTTTCTTTCATGTCCATCAGAGTCAAGCGCAGCTCAATTACAGCAACTTGGCCTTTGGGGCCCTTGGAGTCTTTCCAACTATGCCAGCAGGGAGGTAACTGGCCCGTGCTCCCCACAGGGAGACGGTGGTGGCAGAAGGCAGCGGTAAAGCCAGGGATTCCAGGCACCAGTTCTGATGAGGCCACACCATTTGCTCCGTTTACCTTGCCCACGAGCCCTGGGCTCACCCAGCATGGCTTTGCCTGGGCTTCCTGGACCTGACCTGGAATGAGGATGTGAGCAGCCACGACACTGGGGCCAGCGTGTGTAGCCTTATATCTCTAGTTAAAAAGCAATCAATCTTAAGTCAGGTAATGAATCCCATTTTGAATAATCTCATTACGAACATCTATTCAAAGAGTCTATGCAGTATAGGCAGGATGACTGGAAAACCTGGTATAATGTGCTGGCTTTTTTCCCTGTGCCAAATTAACAGAGAAGGCCTTTTAAAGGAGGCTTCATTGAGGCTCTTATTATCAGAAATATTATACAAGCAGCGCTGAGGCCTGAGTGTCATGCCCTACTGAGATGACTCCCTTTGTGGTTGCAGTAGCTGGCAGGATTCCACTGTCAAAGGCGCTCCGGATCACAACGCAGGCTTAGACCTCAGGTGCTAGGCACTGTTCATCACTGGAGCATGGAAGAAGGAAAGAACAAGGGAAGACGGTCTGGGAGATATGTGTGGCAAGTGGATACCCCTGGATCTTCCTTCTGTGATAGTCCTGCAGGATCACATAAAGTATATTGTGCAGGGTGTGTTTTATTCCATCTGTCTCACATTCATTTAGCAAATTGTCCTTCCTAGAGCTCTAAGAGTTATGCCACCACTCTATAACCTTCTGTGATTCCCATGAGTATCTAAAAAAATGGAAATTTCTCACTCTGGAATTCAATGTGCTTCTCAAACTTTAACACACACATCCATCACCTTAGGATGTTGATAAGCTGCAATGCTGACTCAATATCCCTAGGTGAGACCTGAGATGCTGGGTGTGCAGTAAGCATCCAGCAGGCACACTTGGACTAGCAGGGCTCCAGAACATCACTTCTCACACTTGGACATGCAGAAGGATCACCAAAGGGTTTGCCAAAACAGACTGTGACCACCCCTCTTCAACATCGTACTGGATGTCCTAGCAAGAACAATCCAGTAAGAGAGAGAAATAAAAGGCATTCAGATCAGCAAGAAAGAGATCAAATGATCTCTGCTCACTGATGACATGATGGTATACCTAGAAAAACCTAACAACTGTTCCAAGAGACCCTTAGCCCTGATAAACTACTTCAGTAAAGTTTTAGGATACAAAATCAATGTACAAAAATTAGCAGCATTTCTATACACCAATAATGCTCAAGCTGAGAACCAAATCATGAACTCGATCCCATTTACAATAACCACACACACAAAATAAAATACCTAGGAATACGCTTAACCAAGAAATGAAAGATCTCTGTATGGAAAACTATAAAACCCTGATGAAAGAAATCGTAGAGGACACAAACAAATGGAAGAACATCTTATGCTCATGGGTTGGAAGAATCAATATCAATAAAATGACCATACTCCCCAAAGCAATCTACAGATTCAACGTGATCCTTACCAAAATACCAACATCATTCTTCACAACACTAGAAAAAAAAATCCTAAAAAACCCAAAATGGAACCCCAAAAGATCCTGAATAGCCAAAGAAATCCTAAGTAAAAAGAAGAAAGAGGCATCACACTGTGAGATTTCAAATTATATTACAAGATTATAGTAATAAAAACAGCATGGGCTGGTATAAGAATAGATGGATCAGTGGAACAGAATAGAGAGCCCAGGAATAAAGTCACATACCTACAATCAACTGATCTTTGACAAAGCTGACAAAAATAAATAATGGGGAAAGGACACTGTATTTAATAAATGGTGCTAGAAAAATTGACTAGTCATATGCAAAAGAATAAAACTGGACCCCTATCTCTCACGATATACAAAAATTGATTGAAGATGGACTAAAGACATAAGCATAAGACCAGAAACTATAAAAATCCTAGAAAAAAACCTAGGAAAAACTCTGGACGCTGGCCAGGGCAAAGAATTTATGACAAAGACCCCAAAAGTAAATGCAACAAAAATAAAAACAGATAAATGGGACTTAATTGAACTAAAAACCTTTGGAACAACAAAAGATATAATCAGCAGAATGCACAGAAAACCTACATAATTTGCAAATTATGCCTCAAACAAAGGATAAATATCTAGAATCTACAAGGAACTCAACCCACCATCAAAAAAATAAACAACCTCATCAAAAAGTGAGCAAAGGACACGAATACATACTTCTCAAAAGAAGACATACAAGCAGCCAACAAACATATGACAAAATATTCAACATCACCAATCATCAGAGAAATGCAAATTAAAACCACAATGGCTATTATTAAAAAGTCAAAGAACAACAAATGTTGGCACGGATGCAGAGAAAAAGGAAAGCTCATCCACTGTTGGTGGGATTGTAAACTCAATTTCTATGGAAAACAGTACAGAGATTTCTCAAATAACTAAAAATCAAAATACCATATAACCCAGCAATCTCACTACTGGGTATCTACCCAAGGGAAAATAAATCATTATGTAAAAAAGATATCTGTACTTGTATGTTCATTGCAACACTACTCACAATTGAAAAATCATGAATCCAATGTAAGTGCCCATCAAGGATTCACTAGATAAAGAAAATGTGGTATATATACACCATGGAATAGCATATAGTCATAAAAAAGAACAAAATCATGTTTTTTGTAGCAACATGGATGGAGCTGGAGAACATCATCCTAAGTGAACTAACTCAGAAACAGAAAACCAAACACCACATGTTCTCACTTACATGGGAGAGCTAAATGGCCACAAAGATAGAAATAATACACAGTGGGAACAACAATAAGGGAGTAGGTGGGAGAAGGGGTTAGGATTCAGGAGTCGCCTACTAGGTATAATGTTCACTATCTGGGGAACGGGCCACCTGAAGCCCAGTTCTCCCCAGTAGGCAACAAGTTCACATAACAAACATGCACTGGTATCATCAGAATCTAAAACAAAATTAAATTTTTAAAAATCCAACAAGCAAACAAAAAAGAAGTCACTGCAGAGAAGTTAGGTGAAGCAATGATAATGGTCGTGATACTGTGGGAAAAGAATAAACTAAAGCAGTTAAAAGAATAAAAAAAGAAAGAAGGGATGATGATAAAGGACTGGATAGACAGGCACGAGGAAACTGAAGAAAAGTGCGGAAGAAGGTGTTCTAGATGGAGCCTGCTGGTGCCCATATCATGAGATTCAGAAAAGGCTTTAAAAGATAGCAGTGACAGAAAGGTTCTCAAAGACAAATACGGAAGCATGGAGGAAAAATGGCACTAATCACCAACTAAGGAAGGCACGCATCATGAGGTAGTGGAATGAGTTCACACCTTTTCTTTTCTTTTCTCTCTTTCTTTCTTTCGAGTCAGCATCTCACTCTGTTGCCCAGGCTGGAGTGCAGCGGCACAATCACGGCTACCTCGACCTTTACCTCCTGGGCTCAGGGATCCTTCTGCCTCAGCCTTTTAAGTAGCTGGAACCATAGGTGTATGCCACCACATCCAGCTAATTTTTTGATTTTTTTTGTACAGATAGGGTCTCACTATGTTGTCCAGGCTGGTCTTGAACTCCTGGGCTCAGGAAATCCTGAGATTGCAGGCATGAGCCACCGCGCCTGGCTCAGATCACTATTTCTAAGAATCCTGGTGATGACCGAAATGCAGAATGCCAGTCTCTACAATGGGTGCACAAAACCAGATAAGCTAGAGGAAGAAAGTGTAGGGAGAAGGAACAGGAATGAAATTGATGGAAACAAGTACAAGAGCAGCAGGAAGGATGAATTAGGACCCACAGGAAAAACAACAGCAACAACAAACCACAGAATCCGGGCCCCTCCTGAGTGTGAGTCAGTGTGTCCGGGGTGGTGCCTGAGAATGTGTATTTTCTACACATTCCCAGGGGATGTTGCCACTGCCACCAAGGCACACTTTGAGAATCACTGCTCTAGGATGATGGTTTCCAAATCTGGCTACACATACTTATGATCTAATTAAAAACAAGGTGAATTTAAAACATGTGGATTCCAAGATCCAACTCAGACTAACATCAGAATCTCTGGAGATAGCACCCCAGTGTTATTATCTTTTTCCACTTCCTACGTGATTTTGTTAATATAACTCAAGGGCCAGGTATGGTGGTTCACATGGATAATCCCAGCACTTTAGGAGACCAAGTCAGGAGGATCACATGAGGCTAGGAGTTTGAGAGCAGCCTTGGTAGCATAGAGAGACCTTGTCCTTACAAAAACAAAAATTTTTTTTTAAATTAGCTTGGCATAGTGGCATGCCCGAGTCCCAGGCTGAAGCAGGAGGATCACTTGAGCTCAGGAGTTTGAGACTACAGTGAGCTATGAATGCACCACTGTATCCCAGTCTAGGCGACAGAGCAAGACCCTGTGTCTAAAAATGATATTTATATGTATTGAGGATTGTTGTTCTAAAACATGGCTTCAAGCATAATTTTCATCCCATGTCCAGATGGGAAAAATAGGATAATGTGTTCATCCCCAAACTTTCTTTGCCCTGTTGTATTCCAGAACCTTGGTTAAACTTTTTTTTCTCGCTGAAATAACTTTCTCTCTCCACTGTCAAAACTTCCTCTGTCTTCATGGTTCATCACAACCCCCTGTCTCTTGGGAAGCCCTTCTCTGGGTCCCAGTCAACAGACCGTGGGTTCTGTGAACTCTAGTCATAACTGGAATTCTCACCTCCCCACTCTGTCCCACCTTCCTGTGCCCTCAGTCCTCCCGGGAGCCTCTGTTGCTCTTCCCAGGAGCCTCTGGGAGCCTACCATCCCAGAGCTCAGTGCATTGTCCTAGCCCAGAAGAAAGTCCCTGCTTGGTATCTATTCAGTTGTCCTGCGTTTGTTCCTCCATGGCCCTGGTATGCACCTTTTTTCTTACACCATCCCCTGTGTTCTTGTCTTAATCTTCTCTACGAAGAAGGTTCTAACCTTCTTGAGAGGAGCGATTATGCCAGCTGATCTTTCCACCCTCACACCCCTGCCCCTAGCACACACTCCCCTCCAGGGTCTTGCTACTCAGAGCTGGGTCCACAGGCCAGCAGCATTGGCGTCCCCTGCAGCTTGTCAGAAATGCAGACTGCCATGCCCCACCCAGCCCTACTGACACCAAATCTGTGTGGAAACAAGATCCCCAGGTGATATGTGTACGTGGTAAATTTTTTTTTTTTTTTGAGTCGGAGTCTCACTCTGTCGCTCAGACTGGAGTGCAGTGGCC